>NW_017307321.1:155632-165425 GCF_000935625.1 Nanorana parkeri
GGGGAGGGGGGTCATATGCAGCAAGTTATGGAGAAACCATTTTCTTGAGGCTCTCTCGATAGAGCTATAAGCTAATATCCCCCTTCCTGTTTTTTTTGCAATCCTATATTTTTTCAAAAGGACACTGCAAGTGGAGTTACATAAAATGGTAAGATAAAAACATGGGGGTTTAGAAAAAAGTATATTGAGGGAGAACGCAAGACAAATCGTAATGCTTTGCTAGTAAATTACATAATGTTTGTTAACCTAAATATAACTGCTTGAAACACATTCTCCTGTAAAAATGCATTTTAAAAAGGTAGCCTTTCAGCATCATGTACTGCCATGGGCAGTTAACAGGTAACTTTGGTATGATGTTGCCTAGTGAACCTGGGTTAATAAGTCAGCGGAAAACACAAGCAATCAGGAAACATGACCGCAATATGTGGTTTTCCATTTGATAAGGTTATGTAGAGAAGCACATCCAGTGTCTGTTTACAATTTCACATCGGAGGCCCAATATGGGAAGTGTTAGAGGACTGTAGAGCTAAAGCCCAACTGCATCCAAAACGTCTTAGTTTTTTAGACATTGTAGGAGGGTTGGAACCTACAGATTTCTTTCTGCGGTTTTTGTTCCCACTTATGTCAATTTTTACTTCCTGTTCTGTCTGACACTTGTCACCTGGAGGGGAAATCTCACTTGTTGGGCAGAGACAGCAATCAAATCCAGATAGAGGTTCTAAACCTTCCTTGCTCTACTAGAAATGTTTTTTTATTGCTCTGTCCTCAGTATGGGGAGTTCCCATCAGGTCCTGTTTTGTCATCACCTATCACATAAGACAGAAGATAGGGGAATTTCCCCTAACCCAGTTTTGCCTGACACCCATCAAATATACAGTACATGGAGAGAAGAACTCACCCCATTGGGGGCACAGAGAGTAATACAATTTGTGAACGCTGCCATACTAGATCAAAACTAAAAAGCTTTGGCTATAGAAGGGCTTTAATATAGACTGAAATTATAGTTTGTGTTTGTTTATACACGGTGCTATGTGCAACCATATGTATGAGCAATTTATTTGGTTTGAAATGATCCACAAGACCAAAGTACCAGGAATTGGTTGACACGTCAAAAAAGTGTGCTGGGTTCGTTAAAAAACAAAGTTTGCCTGATCTGTCTGTTTGAGAGCACATAGGGTGACAATCATAGGAGACTCAATTTAATATCTTCTTCACGTGTCACAATGCTGGTACTCTTACTATTTATCATCTGGTTTTTTTTAAACTCTAGTTTGCCCAACACAAGTTCTCTTTCAGTATCATATTAATTACTAACCCACTGACACAAATTACAAATCTGTGTGGAAATCCAGAATACATGACTTGTTGGAGGTTTAAGGACTGGCAATGGAAAGCAATAGTAGATCTGCTCTCAGGTCTTACCACAATGGAGCAGTTTGTGGGGTTTGTCTCAGAATATAGGTGAATTGACCTAATCTAGAGAAAAGATCCACAAAACATCCACTATTGGTAAGGCCTGAATCTAGACTTCAGAAGATCTGATTTACAGAAAGTACAACCAGGCACATATTTTCTTAACCCATGCAAGGGTTAACGGCTTGTTTTTGTCCAGGTTAAAAAAAAAACAACACACACCTTACCTGATCCTCAGAGCTGGCCAGCTCTTAGCCCTTCCGCCTCACTCCCCTTCCACTGCGGCGGAAACATTACATTCTATACAGTGTGTATAGGATGCAAGGACACCGAGGGACATACCATCTCTGCAGCATAGGAGGAAAGAGACAGGAGCGAGCGCTGTGACCAGCTCAGAGAATTGGGTGCTGAGAATCGGATGAGTATAACTTTTTTTATTTTTAACCTAGAAAAAAAATGCCCCACTGCAACGGTTGAGAAAATGTGTGTAGAGCTGCAGCTAACGATTATTTTCAAAATCGATTAGTTAGCCGATTATTAAGTTCGATTAAATCGGTTAATCGGATAAACAAACCCAGAGTTCTGCTTTAATAATGTTGGTTGGCTTCCACATACATTTACACATGTATGAAACTGAGACTTATGCTTTTATTATAATTTTAAAATATTTTATATAGGTGCTATGGCTGACAAAAAAATATTTTTTTGTGTGCATATAAAGTAAATAGCAGATTACATTTTCTTTGCCCGACTCTGAACAAATTACTTTTGAAGGTCAGAGGTCTATGGAACCCATGCTGGCATAAAACTTGGTTGGCAGAAGCTAGATTAGTATTGCAGCTTAACTCTCCGCACTCTTTTCAGGCTGATCTTCCTTCAGTCAGATGATTAGTGATGGTCCCTAGAAGCAGCAGTCCAACACACTGATGTGGAAGAGCAAAACACTTGCTATGTCGTTCCCAACACATAATAGTGCAGTTGATTTTCCTTTTTTTTACCTACAAATAAGTCTGTTGAAGCAAAGCTATTCCCTCACAGTGTGGGCAAAGCACAGGTTCACATTCAGCCGGACATAAACATGGACAATTTAAACTGCATAAGCTGAGGCAGCCTTCAGCAAAAACCATCAGTAGAATGATGAGAGAGGCTGCTGAGGTTGTATGCCAATTTTGTAAACATTAAAAGACAGATTCCACTCTCCTCAATGTCATCCCTCAACACCTGCTCCCCTGAATGCCGCCCCCAGCATCAGATCGGTAAAAGGGGGAGTCTGAGGAGGACTGTGCAGAAAAGGAGGAAAGCATTGTAGCAAAAGTTGAATTTCGATTTTTGGGTGGCCAACTATTTATCTTCAGAGAAAAAAATAGACGGGTCTTAAACTGTATTTCCACTTTGGCAGTCAAATTAGGAAACCCCCCATATGTTTGTGATGTGTTCCTATTCACACAACATACTGAAAAATAATGTTTAAAAAAAAACACCTTACTTTTTAGACGTTTTGTTATATCAGGCAAGATGGCTGATTCAAGGTTTTTCTTAGCCCCTTCACAGTGGTCTGTCCCAATGGAAAGTCTTGGGACGGAAATTTGAGGATTGTGTTTATCCGATACATTTCATTAACATACAATGGACAAGCCACCTCTCAATAGACAAGACCCCGTCACGTCCCCTCCCGCCCCAAAACGCAAGGGGAAGTTTCTCAGCAATCGCGGTGTGTTCCAGCAGCTACCGCTCTGGAACGCACACGCTTTCGGTGTGAACAAGCCCTAAGCCAAATAAAAACAATTTAAACTGACAGCTAAAAACAAACAGCTGTGTAAGAGGCTTACAACTGGGCGAGGAACAGCCAAACTCTGCTACTAAGGTGAGGTTGTGGAAGATAGTTTCATGTCACAGGTCACACCATGGCAACAACACGACACAAGGTAGTTATACTGCATCAGCAATGTCTCACCCAGGCAAAGATTTGAAAGCAGACAGGGGTTTCAAGATTTGCTGTTCAAGCTTTTTTGAAGCACAAAGAAAACAGCAACGTTGAGGACCACAGATGCAGTGGTCTGTCAAGGAAACAATGCAGCAGATGAAAAGACATCATGCTTATTTCCCTTCTACATCGGAAGATGTCCAGCAATGCCATCAACACCGAACTGGAGTAAACCAGTGGGAACTGCAGTGCAGAAAAATGGCAGCAGGTGCTCAGGACTGATGAGTCAAAATGTTAAATATTTGTCTGTAACAGGAGGCAGTTTGTTTGCCGAAGGGCTGGAGAGTGGTACAGTAATGAGTGTGTGCAAGCAACAGTGAAGCATGGTGGAGGTTCCTTGCAAGGAACCTTGCATTTCTGCCAATGGAGTTGGAGATTTGGTAAGGATCAATGGTGTCCTCAATGCTGAGAAATACAAGCAGATACTTATCCATCATGCCATACCATCAGGGAGGGGTGAGATTGGTACCAAATGTATTCTTCAGCAGGACAACGACCGCAAACATACAGCCAATGTCATTAAGAACTATCTTCAGCATAAAGAAGAAGAACAAGGAGTCCTGTAAGTGATGGGTTGGCTGTGGTTTGTTCTCCAAGATGTTTGGAACAACCTACCTGCTGAGTTTCTTCAAAAACGGTGTGCAAGTGTACCATTCCATTTTGTTAATTTATATAAATAAGCTATTATCACTCTTATTTCTGAAAGCATTCTTACTTTACAGCAGTTTTTTACACCTGCCTAAAACTTTTTGCACAATACTGTATATTATCAAACATTTTCTCTGTAGCAATAAATGTCTCTGCTCATTCACACAATACCTGACAAGCAGCACAAGCATCATTGTCACACTACACTACATTACACTACATCATTGTCATCTGAATCAACTTACACAAGCATACATGGCTGCCAGCCAAATATAACATACTCAGAAACACATCCCCATGTAAAAAACAAGCCTGTGATCTATGCTCAGCTCTTACTATTACCAAGAGTATACTCTCCCGTCATGACACATGTCACGTAATACACAGATCTTCACATTGCATATCCATCCTGGCATTCGCTGCACCATATGTGGCAGAGATCCCAACATTACCAGCTTCCTTCAATTTGTCGCTTGTTTTCTAAGGCCACTATGGAAAAGCACAAGCTACACAGCCTTGTGTACTCTTTATCCTCCTGTTTACACATCCATGGCTGCTCAACCATAAGGGGAAGATGGATCCTTAAAACATTTGAAAAGAATGTGAACTTAATAAACTCATATATCCAGTCATCATATGACGGTCATTCAATTTGCCAAATATCCAGTAGGAAATTGCAACAGGAGCACATAGAAACATGTTGACAGGGCCGCTTGCTGTTCTGAAGCCTTTTTTTCATGCAATCTTTGCAATACCTGGCATGTCACCGACCCTAATAAACAGGGCCCTTTACTAATGGTGCCCAGCAGCCTATACTGCATACCTATTTAAACCTCCTACTTACGGGTGCCCTGTGGTGGCCTACACACCCCTTAATATTTTTATTTAACGTAAGCTAATAGGCAGCCCCCCTAATAAAGGCCTTATGTACACCGGTTGCCTCATTGCACTAGTGATCAACATAGTGTTCTGAGCAGGAGAAGTGCTACTTTGCATTGTTTTAGAAGAAGACTAGATGCCAGTTAGGTTACAAATGCCCCCCAGGCCCAAGGATAGCAGTGTGAATTGCTATGGCGATAGTCCTGCCCTTGGTAGGACTACACTTAAAATTTATAAACGTTAAATAAAGAATTTAAGCCCTTGGAGAAAGCTGCTCCATTTGCAGAACACTGTTTCCCATGGAAGCAGTTTTCAAGGGGTTCCATATCCTTCCAACAAGTTACTGAACTGGAACTACTGCATTTAAAGGCTAACTAAAGCTCTATGAATGGTATTGTTGGTATATGTTAAAAAAGCAACAGAAGGGGTAAAATGCTTACCATTCCTAAAGAGAAAATGCTGATACAGACTCCCTACAGTCCTGTTCACACAACTGAAAACCTAAGCATTTGATCGGTGCATCTCTGGTGTAGAAGAGAATCAGCCAGTGTGAATCCTGAACATCCTATTTAGCAAAGATCACATGACCAAATGCCTAGACTTTTTGCTAGGTGAACAACACTTATCTTCTCCAGCTCCCAGCTCTTCTTTTGCTTTTCCTAGTTTATCCCACCATTATTGTTAACATAAGTTATGGTAACATTTGATTATAGGTCCTCATACTCTTTATAAAATGATATCCTTTACTATTTAAAATATGTGATAAATGAACAAATATTGCACAATCTTTATATGTTCCACAGTCCATGAACGCATTTTAAAGTGACATTAAAGTAAAAAAAAAAAAGAAATTCCCTCCCCCCATGTTAGCACTTACCTTAAATGATGTCTATTAATCCAATCTTCTTTCCTGGTCCCTCCAGCGGTGCGGCGGCTCTCCGATCCAGCGCTGACTCCTCTGTCCCTGCAGGCACTTCCGATCCCGCGGTGTCTGCATGCGGGTGCACGCGTCCATAGACTTACCTTGCGTCTCTGCTCGTCTCCCGGTCGAGAATCCGAACTGCGCATGCGCACGCCCACAAAATGCTTTGCGGCTGCCCGAGCAATTGTCGGATTCTCGGGCGGGAGCACGCAGCGATAACGAGGTAAGTTTAAACCGCTGTTAAAGCGTTTTTTTCAATTTTTTAAAAAGTTTTTGCATGTATCTACTGCTTGCTAGCAGTAGATACAGGGGGAAAAAAAACGGAGGGTTTAGAACCCCTTTAAGCTTGAAGGCTACTGTATGTGGACACACCATTTTAGAAACTGAGGTTAGAATAAATCAAATCTACGTTACTTTACCATACATATATAATATATATGGCTGTATACAGGCTGAATGCAATCCTGCTAAGACCTAAAATCTATGGATCAAACAGGTATTTTGGACTGGTTTAAACTGCTAAACTACATACACTGGTTGTCATGTATTAAAGAGCCAAGTCTTGCAAACTAGACTTTCTCCACAGTGGGTGTCCTCCGATACACAGACAGGTAGTGTAAAGTGAGACCACTTGCCATCAAAATAAACATTTCATGCTTCCATAGCAGGTGCGGAGCCGGGCACCCTTCCATGCTCCCTTTTCCAAGGTAAAGCAACACGTGCACATATACATACGACGGTAGGGAATGACGTGGAATTGTATCAACATAGGAGGAACTCCAGTCCATACACGGACCCCACATTTTGCACTTGTAGACTGAAAGGAACATATTGCTGTAAAAAAGGAGAAGGGGGTTCACAGGAATAGAGATGGGCTTTGCGATGTTAAAACTTTATGAAACATTTCCACAAATGAGGCCTGAAATGTCATCTCTACTTAACCAACTCCTGACTGCTGCTACAGAGCAGTTAAGGGACTGTGACATGTAGGGAATGTCATATGACACTTCATGCCTATTTGTATGTCACAGAGGGTTCTCTGTAGCTAACACATGACCCAACATTTTCATCCATCATGTGGGACTCGTTATAAATGCAAAATAGACTTGTTGACTAGATCAACCAATTTTCTAAGGTGTAATAGGAACATGACCTGTGGAATCTGATTGGTTGTTGTGGACACCTCCTCTATTTTTGAGTGATCAGCATTTGCGTCATCCAGTCTACAATGGAAAACATTTAGTAACTTATCACAATATTGACTGGTTGGTTTATAAAAACCTGAGAACAGAAAATCTGTTACCCATAGTAGCCATTCTCACATCTCATTTTCCACTTCAACTGATCAAACCAGCCTACTTGCTAAAGGACACCTATTCCCTTTTCCACAGTTTTCATCATTCAGTCCCTTGTCCTACAGATACACATTTCTTAGAACCATCCTTCTAACACAAGTAACACAGTTATTCTTCCATCCAGCTGCTTCCCAGGGAGAAATCCCGTAAAGGATCCTCTCCTGTCAAACACAGCTCATTCCCCAACTCTGCACACTTCTCCCTCCTACTGGAATCTGACAGATGTAGTGGACCACCACACTACATGATCCCTCCTGGGTGACACACTGATGTCTACTCCACTACACCACCTTACGCAACTTTCCATTTCCCCCAGCACTTCAGAATGAACTGGATTGCTACACACTCACAGTGTCACACATTCTTATATTACACCACATTCTTATAACATATAGAAAGAACCACAGCCCCATCTCCATACCGTGGCACAGTTGAAACTCCTGCTCAGCCCTCTCAGCACATCCTGAAAAGTTCTCCTAGGCTTCATGGTTACTTGGAGAAGCCGAGTTACAGCTTCCCAGGCTCCACGCAGTAGGAGCTGTGTCTAACCAGGCTGGGGGGCTGCGCAGGGAGTGGTGGCTGATCAGGGCGGACAGAGGATGTGATGTTGGGGGGGAGGACATGATGGGGGGAACTAGCCTTTCCTGAAAGACAAAGCTCACATTTCCTCCCCACCTTATGTTAAGCTTAGAACTTAACATCTGCACTGCCAGCTCCCTGTAGTAACAATGCAGGGGTTAATATTGCTTTATAGATGAACAGGGTGAGGGTTGAAAGCATTCTATTAAACATGTAATCAGTATAATGTTTTGCATTATTGTTCCATGTAATGGGTTTATACATGTGTCAAAATCATTAACTGTGTGATGGTTGTTATACCTTTAACAAAATTTCCATTAATTGTAATCAGAGGAAATCAAGTAATTATCCCATCCAAAAAGGTTACTAAACTTGCTTATTTTAGCAACAATGACACACAAGGTACATTAGCCCAAAGCAATCAGACTTCCATTTAGAGGAGTGATGACTGAATGATGAATTCTAGTTTGCTATAGGTAACTGCACTCTGCATACTATTGTTATAGAACACTGGGGGTTCGGTTCCTGTACTTGGTACAAGCTCCAGATGGCCCGATTTGTTAAAACTGTAGGAAAGCGTACCTGGGTTGCCCACAGCAACCACTCCAATTCCAGTTGTCCTTTTCCAGGGAAAGTTAGAAGATGTTATTCAGACAGACCTGATCGGAAGCCTGAAGTTATTCTATGGGCAAACGGATCTAACCGGACATGCATCTGTTTACCCCCGGGTCCGGCCAGGTCCATCAAAACAAACAAATCAGTTATGTTTCGACGGACCAGACCTTACCGGTTCAAAGGTAATCTGATGTAAATGGAAACATCTGATTCCCCATAGACCAACATGCATCCGGTAATTTCAGATTTTTCGTCCATCGCACAACGGTGACATCAAAAAGCGCATGGGAACTGAAGGTGCACATCTGAAATGGGCTAACATAAAGAAATGATTGTCTGAATCTAATCTAATCAAATTTATTAGCGATTCTGGTGATTCAAGGCCCCCCAACAAAACTTCAAGTAGGCTGAAAGATTCTTTAGCAGAAATATTTGGCTCAGAACCACCTGACTTTAGCATTTGATCCCCATACTTTACCTTATAGGTGCCAACGTGGGCATAGTTACAAAGTCAGTCTGGCTGAATAAAGACACATCTGTCAAGTTCAACCAATAGAAAAAAAAAAATGAGGTAAAAACCTTCATCTACAGAAAACTAAACCTGCAGTTGATCCAAAAAAAGGTATCAAAAAATTAATGGACTGAAGCAGACTTCTCCTTATCTGCTCGCATATCATTCCCAGGCGATAGAACAATCTACTGCTCATATGCTGTTATCATGCAAGTTTGTTTTAGTCCAAAGAATCACCTGAAATATTGTCAGTGTTCTTGAACAACCAAATCATACATATTTGTCCATATATCTGTATTCCCAAATCTCTTATAGATCGGGCCATGCATGATCAAGGTCCGGCAGAGTAAGATCTGATCTCTGCTTGTATGGCCAAGCTTAGGAGATGCTCAAGTTTTTATTACATTGCCCCCTCAAAAAAGGATTTTGTCTATGGCCAGCACACACTTGATAGACTGCTCCTCCATATAATGAACGTCAATGTAACTGGATACTTTATTGAGCTCTGTAAACAGTCTAAAAATAGAAGAAATTTTTTTTAAAGCTACTTATATCTCAGCCATTTATCATACAATTTGGTGCCAATTAGTGGCACTTTACATATTTATGTGTTTAAAGAACTCATGCAGAGACATAATCGCTGCATAAATAAACCGTGAATCGACTTCTCTGTGAACAATCTTGTACTCCTCATGGAAGCTGCATTCTGCAGAAACAACTGTCCTCTGGTATAAACAACTCAATTGGAAAGGTCAATGGACTACAGGGCCTATTTATTTCTGGAGATATTTGTGCTGTCCATAGCAATCAGTCACATTCCAGATGTCATATAATTTAGAGTAGGTTAGGCAATGAGAGCAACAGGCTAAGAAAAAAATATGAATATA
>NW_017307321.1:165809-179645 GCF_000935625.1 Nanorana parkeri
ATATATATAAACCCCAAAAAACCCTCCATTTCAGTCCATGTCCATATGTGTATATTTACCTCTTAATAGAGACACTTATTTATTTTTGGGGGGGGGGCTAGTCCCAAAATCTTTTGTAATGCTAAGGTTTATCGAAAGCCAAAACTTTGTTTATGTAGTTTGGATACAGTAGGGAAGGGCTCGACCCGGTCAGATTTTTCTTGTTGTCTGTGTTTAACACAGTAACACAGAGTGTTACCATTGGAAGATACACTATCTCTATTTGCCCTGGTGTCCATTATCACCAAGGCAAGAAATAAGGTAAAATAAAAAATTTTGAGCTCTCACTAGAACAGGAATAGAGGGGAAATTTTCCACTGTTGACACTTGTTGCGGTGACAACTGTCTGAGAGAATTTGCCCCTCTAAAACCAACACTTTTGAGAGTGTCAATCTTCGTGGTCCACCTTAGCTTTCACTGGTTCCTTCCTCTGATATTCATGCATTATAGGATAGAGTAGTCACTTGGGGGTCAACAGGAAGAACTAGTGAGCTGTGATGTGGTCTTAATACGTTCCCTTATTTATACAGTACTTTGCAAAAGTTTTACGCAAAAGTTTTACGCCGGTGTGAAAAAATGCTGTAAAGTAAGAATAATTCAGTGTTAATAGTTGCTTTTTATCAATTAACAAAATGGAAAGCAAGTGAACAGAAGAGAAATCCTAATCAAATCCATATTTGGTGTGACCACCCTTTGCCTTTAAAACAGCATCAATTTTTCTAGGTACTTGCACACAGTTTTTGAAGGAACTCGGCAGGTAGGTTGTTCCAAACATCTTGGAGAACTAACCACAGATCTTCTGTGGATGTCGGCTGCCTCAAATCCTTCTGTCTCTGCATGTAATCTCAGACAGACTCGATGGCGCTGAGGTTAGGGCTTTGCGGGGGCCAAACCTTCACTTCCAGGACTCCTTGATCTTCTTTATGCTGAAGATAGTTCTTAATGACATTGGCTGTATGTTTGGGGTTCTTGTCCTGCTGCAGAATAAATTTGAAGCCAATCACATGCTCCTGATGGTATGGCATGATGGATAAGTATCTGCTTGTATTTCTTAGCATTGAGGACACCATTGATCCTGACCAAATCTCCAACTACATTGGCAGAAATGGAGCCCCAGACTTGCAAGGAACCTCCTCCGTGCTTCACTGTTGCTGCTGACACTCATTGTACCGCTCTCCAGCCCTTCGACAAACAAACTGCTTCCTGCTACAACAAAATACTTCAGATTTTGACTCCTCAGTCCAGAGCACCCGCTGCCATTTTTCTGCAGCCTTGCAGCCAAAGAGCCATACCTCTGACGTGGAAACAAGGCTAAATCGACTCAACTATGCATGAAAACATGGGAAGTGTGGTGCAGAAAAATGGCAGCAGGTGCTCTGGACTGTTGAGTCAAAATTTGAAATATCAGTCTGTAGCAAGAGGCAGTTTGCTCGCCGAAGTGCTGGGGAACGGTACAATAATGAGTGTGTGCAGGCAACAGTAAGGCATGGTGGAGGCTCCTTGCAAGTCTGGGGCTGCATTTCTGCCAATGGAGTTGGAGATTTGGTCAGGATCAATGGTGTCCTCAATGCTGAGAAATACATTCATCATACCATACCATCAGAGAGGCGTGTGATTGGCCCCAAATTTATTCTGCTGCAAGACAATGACCCCAAACATACAGCCAATGTCATTAAGAACTATCTTCAGCATAAAGAAGAACAAGAAGTCCTTGAAATGATGGTTTGGCCCCCACAGAGCCCTGATCTCAACATCGAGTGTCTGGGATTACATGGAGACAGAAGGATTTGAGGCAACCTACATCCACAGAAGATCTGTGGTTAGTTCTCCAAGATATTTGGAACAACCTGCAGAGTTCCTTCAAAAACAGTGTTCAAATGTACCTAGAAGAATTGATTCTGTTTTGAAGGCAAAAGATGGTCACGCCAAATATTGTTTTGATTTGGATTTCTGTTCTGTTCATTTTCTTTCTATTTTGTTAATTGATAAAAGTAAACTATGAACACTTTGATTTCTGAAATATTTCTTACTTTGCAGGACTTTCAAGCACAGTACTGTATATGTCAAATAAATCACAGGTAGACGGAAGGCATTGTAACAACTTTAAAACACCTTCCTTTTTACCAGAATAATTATTAGTTTGGTCACAGTTACGTGAAGACCAAGACCCCCACTAAAGTTTATACTCTGTCAAAAGGTTTTGAGCTGTCAAACACATGTAGCTTTGTTTAACCGTTGTTAATAAACCTGACTTTTTTTTAAAAAGCTAAAATCCTGCAATTTTCAACAAGCAGGTAAACTGTCTTTGGCTTTGCACAACAGAATTTGCACATGAAGAATATCCAGTCTTGCGTTTATAAAATCTCTGATAATAGAGTTGATATCTTACAGGCTTTTGGCCAGGAAGTGAACACTACAGATCAGTGAAATGAATGTTCCCATGTAATCCTGTTTTTTCCAGCTAAATCTGTATAAGTAGATGTGTTCCTCTTCACAGTCTTCAACCTATTGGCACATAAAAGGAACATATTTCTGAAATTCTTTCACTTCACTTGGCACATGACAATGCCTAATGTGTTCAAGTATCTACACAATTTGTTTCTAAACCTTAATAAAGCTAACAAAATAAGAGTTCTGGAGAAGGTTATTTAGCTTGCCAACTGACCATTCAGTACATCTGCCATTGCCCACCTGTCTGTTTACAACCGCTCTCGGATCTATCCTGTCAAGCACAAGCAATGCTTCCCTTGTGATTCAATTTGTTTATAATGTATCAATTGAGTCACACAGTAAGGAAACGCAAAACAAAAACAAACAGTGAAAAGGATTATGAGGCAGGTTTACTATAAGATCAATGAGTCATAAATTGCCAGTTCTGCTACTCAAAGATAGCACCACACCAATATAAAACATACCCCTGACCACTTCTTAGAGTGGGCAGAAACCCTCAATATTCTCTGCATTTTTACTGCCTCTATGTAGTGCTGATTTATAATCTGCATCTAAAAGTTTCATATACACACCGAAGAACTTAACTAATCATAGCCTGACTGCGAATCCCAGCTATAGCCAGGGCTGCAGGGCTGACAAGAGTGCTTTCACTATCCAGGGAGTTTGTTTAGTAAGCCAGTTAGAGCTCCACCTGAGCTCACTTCCTGGACGGTGACAGTGCTCACGCCAGCCCCTAGCCATAGATACAGCTGGAAATCACTGCAAAACCATGCCATGACTGGATCGAGTGGTAGGTAAGGAAGAAACCTTTAGGCCCTAGTCAGATCCAAGCCTTCTAGGAACACATGATCCACAGTGCACTGCAGTGCCACTCATTTTCAAAAGGCACCCCAAGGTTCCTTTCAGTGCACCACATGTGCACGTTAATTAACTATGCATTGAGGTGCATGTACACGTATCCCAGCTTGAATAATTACATTTGTTAGTTTATTAATTTGACATAAGTGTACTTACAAACAATACTATGAGCCTGAATACAGGGGATATGAATAGAATTATAACATGGTGATGTTGAGATGTGACCCGGGTGGTATACATTATTTTCATTTTACTATATACTGTGATCTAAGAGCCTTATTTAATGTGGCTCTTGTGTGTTTATTTTTGAAAGAGGTCTATGAATAAAATCTATTTTAACTGTAAAATATGTATGGAGACATTTTTGTGGTATACTTAAAGTCCTGCTAACTGATCCATTTATATTTTCATTTAAATAAATAATACAGCATATGTTTTACCTCATGGCCATTGATACTATAAGAGTTAAATTGTAAAATCCAAAATGTTGTTTGGAGGACATATAAATTATTTTTAGTTCATTCTTTATTACTACTGTAAAAACAAAAACAAATTATCTGAAGGAGCATTTAAAAATAGTTATAAGATTGGAATTGAGGGGATACCAAGCACCAGCTAACTCAATCAAATGCAAGCTTTGGAAAGCGGTTCCAACGTTCAGCTATATTTGATACAGATGCATTTAAGATACATTTCACATATGGGAAGAATTTTTCTTAAAACTTACATCGCTGATTTAATACCATTAGCTCATGACCTACTGCAGGGATGTATGGCCCTAACATATGATAAATACATTTAATTGAAGGGATTTAGGTTAGGCTAATGAAAATCTTTGTAAAATATCCATACACAAAGAATTTGCAAATAATCCAAACGTAAAGAACTTTCCTTAAACCAGTATGTATATACATTCTTGTATTGTGATTGGAAAAATATGGAAGCCTGTTAGTCCAACTCCAGCATTTTAATAACACAAGGTTCAGCATGACAGCCAAGCAAATCTTATTATTAAAAGCAGACCTATGGCCATCTCCTTATTTCTTTCAAGACAGGTATAATTTAAGGATATATCATATCATTTCCCTACAGTCTTTTGTGCTACACCGACCTGTGCGTGAAAATAAAAAAGGAGAATTTGCTCAAATTTCCAAAGCCTAGATTTTGGAGTCCTGGGTTTAGTTGTCATAATTTAATTTGCTGCAGCTCTGCTTCTGATAAGCTGTGGATGATTTACTAAAGGAAAAAAGACTTAGCAAAATGAATGTTTGCTTGGAATTCGTGAATACAGTGAGGAAAATAATGATTTGATCCCCTGCAGATTTTGTAAGTTTGCCCACTTACAAAGAAATGAAAGGTCTATCATTTTTATCATAGGTATTTTTTTAAATGATAGACAGAATATCAACCACAAATCCAGACAAAACATGATACAAAATGTTATAAATTGAGTTGCAGTTCTGGCTCCCCCGACAGACTGGCTATGTGGTACACAGATTAGAAGGTGCTCCCAACGACAACCCGTTATGTATATAAAAGACACCTGTCCACAGAATCTCTTTTTTCCATTCAAACCTCACCACCATGGGCAAGACCAAAGAGCTGTCAAAGGACGTTAGGGACAAGATTGTAGACCTGCACAAGGCTGGAATGGGCTATAAGACTATCGGCAAGAAGCTTGGTGAGAAGGAAACAACTGCAGGAGCAATTATTCGCAAATGGAAGGAATACAAAATAACCATCAATCTCCCTTGGTCTGGAGCTCCATGCAAGATTTCGCCTCATGGGGTAAGGATGATCATGAGAAAAGTGAGTGATCAGCCCAGAACTACAGTCACCAAACAAACCATTGGTAAAACAAATACACTGCCATGTATTGAGATCCTGCAGCGCCCCCCCTCCTCAAGAAGTCCTCATGTACAGGCCCGCCTGAAGTTTGCCAATGGACATCTAAATGATTTAGAGAAGTATTGGGAGAAAGTGCCGTGGTCAGATGAGACCAAAATTGAGCTCTTTGGCATTAACTTGACTCGCCGTGTTTGGAGGAAGAAAAATGCTGACTATGACCCTAAGAACACCATCCCTACAGTCAAGCACGGAGGTAGAAACATTATGCTTTGTTTCTCTGCTAAATTGAGGGGCCAATGGACGGGGCCGTGTATTGTAAAATCTTGGATGAGAACCTCCTTCCCTCAGCCAGAACACTGAAGATGAGATGGGTCATGGATGGGTGTTTCAGCATGACAATGACCCAAATACACGCTTCCCTTATTTTGTTGCTTCAGAAAACAATATGTCTAATGCCGAGATGACAATTTCTTGAGAAGGATCTGACAAAACAAGTAAACAAACATCTTTTAAATTCAACATTAGAGAAAAAACTTGACCCAATAGCTTAGATCAGAATGTGAACATTCCACACATATTACACATAGCAAGGAATATGGACACAAAATATGTTCAAGTATGTATCTCCAATATGTAAACCAGAGCCACTCTTTTCACTTGTCCAGAAATCGATTTTGGAAGGATCGCTGTATATAAAGGGATATGTATCACAAAATAATAAGCATACTTATAACATCATGCCATAAGACATGTTGGTTTAGTGTTGTGGCAACTAGTTATATTTTCCTGGTCTGCTTTCACCAAGGATGGTCCACAAGTTCCATAAAGCAAGCAGTGTGACAGATTTGGGTATTATAGGGGACAATCATACCTTGTATATATTGTAGGAGGTTAACAAGAGACAGATTACAAGTACATCCAAGTATTGCTGCTCATTCTCATTCTAGAAGAAAGAATAAACCTTCCTCTGCATCTACTGGATCTGTTCATCACCTGAGTTATGGCCTGGTGAGCACATAAATCCCAGCAGAGTGCAATCTGTAATTCCGGTACATCTCCTATTGGGGGTTGTTCTTGGTGAGGGATCTAATCAATGGACACCCTAAACTGTTACAAGGCTACAAAAAGTAACGGCACACTTTTTGGTTTCTTAAAGCCAAACTAAACTACATTTTGGCAGAACATTCTTACAGGCAGGCTTTTTATGACAGAAGAGTCCTTGTAATAGTTTAGCTTTGTTTTAAACCAGAATTCCAGGTAAAAAAGATAACCTTTCCCACTCCACCCCTCTGTACCTAATCTATATTTTTATTGTGAAACTTATATTTTAGCAACAGAGTTAAGTTATATTGCCGCTTTACTAGGTGTGCTAGGCTCGCCACAATATTAAATTAATAATACAAAGTACAGTTGTCATTTAAAGATCAAATGCAGTTAAAGGGTATCTAAACCCAAAAAGAAAACATTTATATTATTGCAGCTTACCAAACCCAAAATGTGGTGGCTGCATTAGTTTTTTTTTCAGGCTTTTTTTTGTTCTCCCTTTATTTTCTCATGATGATCCGGCCAGTAACACACTTCCTGTCTTTGAATGACTCCACTCTATGAAGGAGCAATGGAGCCATTCCTGGACAGCAGCACTGACACCCTGTTGAGAGGGTAGTGTTAGATGCACTAGCCAATTTAGATGGAATTGACAAACAAATTAAAGCAAAGCTCCGGGCTAATTTTTTTTAACCCTTGCACTGCAGGGGTTAACGGTTCGTTTTGGTCTAGGTAGGAAAACAAAGTGTCACTCACCCGATCCTCCAAGACGACCAGCTGTGACAGCGCTCCCTCCTGCCCATCTCCTCCTACGCCCCAGTAATGATATATGTCTCTCGCCGTCCTCATGTCCTATACACTGTGTATAGAATGTGATGACTCATGGACGTTAGACCGTTGCAGAGGATGGTGAGACAGGCTAGAAGTAACAGTCTAAAAGCAGGCCAGCTTGGGGGATTGGGCGAATATACCATTTTTGCCTAGAGTTCTTTTTTAAAGGCAACCTCCAGCTAACACGTTTTATTCAGTTACAGCAAAAAAAAAATCCTTTTGTAATAAATAAAAGTTTTATATAAATTAAAAAACTGAATATTGTAATCACCCCCGTCAGTGTTAAATGGTTTGTCTCAATGTTCTGACCCTTTTGCTGCATAGCTTAGTTGGTTAAAGGAAGTTAAAAAATAATAGAAGTACTGGACAGATCACCAAAGAAAAAAAAAGGGGGAAAAAAAACTAAAAAAAGAAAACTAATGCAGCCACCACAACTGCAATATATACATTTTTTATACACTTTAATATGAATTTTTACTGCTGGGTGGCTGCTTAGTCTTACAACTCTATAGATGTGAACAAGATACTCTAGCCACAGGAGACCTGAAGAAGCAGCCAATGATAGCTCTGATACACCAACATCAACATCAAATCAAGCTTTAGAGGGATTTGGCCTATAACTTTTGCTTTATTTTAGCTCATATAGAACAGTCTATAAAAGAATGTTTTTTTAAATGAACATTTATGCCTCTCAGGTTTCTAGCCAATGTTCCTAGATTAAGTCCTAAACAAAATATACCCCCTTCATGATTTCCCCAAAACAATATCCAGATCGGCTAAACCTATGCAGAGATAGACACATGAGCAGTCGTAGTTTCTTTAGGGCTGTTGGGGAAACTTGCTGCATTGACACACCATTTACCCTAAATGACAGAGAATGGCACCTTTATTCCTGCCTTTTTCATCTATGAGACGCTTTATATTACATCAGAACATGAAAGGACAATATACAAAGTGAGAGCTCATGTGCTTTAGCAGTTAACTAAAGCTGAATTTTTTATTCATTTATTTGTAAAAGATCAGACCTCTGGCAGTACCACAAGGTTCTTGAAATTCTTGGAAATTCATACTTGCCTTAGCAGCTAGTCATAATTCTGACAGGGCTCAAAGCACTGAAGAACTCAGAAAGACTCCTCTGCCAGTGGACTGACAGAACCGATCACACAGCTCAACCTTTATGTTGCATATTTTCTTCTATTTTGGACTTCTGTCTAATGGAATAATCTCATACAAAGCATGGTAACCAATTCTAGCCTGCCCAGGAAAATAACAGTTGGAGAGAAAAAGTTTGAATATAATATTTGCTATGGAACATAGACAACTCTTCCGCATACATCAGGCTTATTAGGGTCATCTCAGAGCTTATGGGAATGCTCAAGCTGGCGCACTTAAAAACTGTATCAGTCCTAAAATTGAATCTAAGCCATGGGATATACAGGCAATTTGTCTCTAATAGATTATACGAGTTGTTGGTAGTCATCTCATTAGCAGCATTTTAGTTCCAGACCCACCACCTCCTGTTCCTCCCAACTGGTTAAGAAAGTTTCCGCTCACAGTGATAGGCCAGTAGTTAAAGCCCTATTGAAGTCTTGGTTTTTTTCCCTGTTATGCAGTCAGGCTGCATAACAAGTACAGAACATGGTACTTTAAGATTTCTACTAAGTTTATATGCTTTGTACTGTAAATGCTGCCCTGTAAGAGCAGCACATTGGAGAGCCGGACAGCTGCTCTCAGAAAGAACATTACAGAACCTCTGTTTACCATCGCACCGGCACTCGTGCGTCCTCACTCCTCCTGTCATCACCCCCACGGGAGTCAGGCAAGTGGTGCAAGGGTAGCCCTCTGTTCAGCTCAGTCTTCATCCAGGTATGTGACAGAACTGTAGGGCTAACTGAGGTACTGGACAACTGTGAACAGATCTTTAAAAACTTAACACAAATGCTGAATTTCAGGAAAAAATACTGTAATTTTTGAAGAAAAAAAAAAAACCTATAGAAAAAAAACCCCAAGCATTCCTCTCAGACTGGAACAGAACTGGAAAACTTAGGGGGTTATCCACTTAGCTGCCGAAGGCAGCCGAGTGAATAACCGAGCTGAAGTGAAGTGAGCCGAATGCTGTTCGGCTAGTCACTTCAGCCGTACATCGGCTAAAATCAGTCGTACATCGGCTGCCTTCGTTCAGCCGAACATGCTCTGCATGTTCGGCTGAGCCAAAGTGCACAAGGACTTCGACTGAGCCAATCCCCAAAAACATCACCACTAGCTCCCCCAACTGTTTCCTATTGGCCGACACCTGCCAGTCTTCTAGCAGGTCCTGGCCAATAAATAACAACTTGGCAGAGCCAGCTGTGATGTCACGGCCAGCTCCGCCCAGTTGTTATTCTTTAATGACAGACCAGCGTTCCCAGGTCATTTGGGGACTCTGATCTGTCATTACAACTGGGCGGAGCGAGCAGTGAGATCACGGCTGGGTCCGCCAAGCTGTCATTTGCGTGGAGATTGGTCGGCTTCGGCAAACCTTTCTCCACTCTTCAGCTGTCACTACAGGTCAGGCGAGCCGAAGCACATGCGTACGGCTCGGCTGCTCTACGGCCTATAGTGAATAGCCCGTACAGCAGCCCTTTGGTTCCACTGAACCGAAGTGGTCAGGCAGCCGAAGTGAGCTGAAGGATCAGCCAAAGTTACGGCCTTCGGCTCATTGGTGAATAGACACCCCATTAGTCTGGAAGAGGCTACAAGTGCCTCACTATCAGGTTACCAGCATGATCATTTTTTTTTCTCAAAGTCCATGTACACCTGTTTATAAACATGTCATATTTCAATTAAAAATGCTTAGAAATTGGGTCATCACATTACAAATGGAAAGGAGCAAACTAAAAACAACGCTGTCTGACCTTCTCGAAATAACTCCCAATAGCCTAAGTCTAAGAAAATTCCAAACACAATGATGAAATTATTCTAACAAATGATGGCGATCTGTGTAATCAAATGATTTATCTGAACATTGCATCACAGTTGTGTTTGGTTATACTACTAACTGATGGTTCTCAGCAGGGCTTCAACAGGAAGAGATAAGTGGGGGAATACTCTGCAGTTTTCCAAACAGGAAGTCATTCACAGACCCATAATCAGATTCTGATAGGAAGTTGTTCATTAGATGGCTCTTGTGTAGGAGTGAAAGCAAGCCGTTCATTCTTTGTTCGATACATATACAACGCTGATGTTTTACATTGATAAGAAGAATTGTTATTTTTGATGCATAAACAGAAATCTCCAGCTAAAAGCACAAGAAGTGATTAATGGGGCATTTCTATTAATAGGTAAAATTTAAATTTTTAGCTGTTCTTCCCCAGAAAATTTCTATTTTGATCTCTGCTCACAATTTGACAATGTTACAAAGGGTGTGTAAATATAGCAATTTCAGTATAGATAATGCAATTTTTCAGCTTTGATTCCAGCTATTTTACACTCCCTGCCCTTCGTGGTATTGACCATAAAAGTACAATTTGGGCCACTCAAAAACAAACAAATGGCTGTAATGATATGACAGCATTTCCCTTCAAATTAATCTTTAATCTTTTTTTCCCCATTTTCAGGCGGCCGGTCAGTTTTTCAGGCAGATCTGATCGGTCGCCCAATGTTGAGCAGCCAGATCTAAATGGACATGTGTCCGTTTACGTCTGATCCCCCCCATCTCTGTCCAGGTCTGGAAAACCAAACAGAATAGACTTCTGCTTAGGTAGACCTGATCGTGACAGATGTGGGGTAATCTGCTGTAAATGGACACATGTATGATTACATCGAACTCCCCATAGACCTAACATGAGTCCAGTAAGTTCAGTTACCGTTGATCCATACTGCTCTGCTCCATGCACGGATCCCCCGCTGATCGGAACTGACATGCGCATGTGTGAAAGGGGCTAGAAATAACAATAAAATATAATGGAACAAAATCACTTCAGCTGTGATCAATTTCTGTTATGGTTTTATAGTGACTTTATTGGGGTGAATATTCTGGCACATATAAAATCGACTTAGGCGTTTTGCTTGACATTTGATAATAAGCATGTTAACGGTGCAGATTTGATTAAATATGAAGAAACATGACTTTGTTTTCCAGCGGTTACAAGAATTATGGGAGAGCAATGACCTCAGTTAGACGTCCAAACAAAAACAAATCCAGAAATAAGTTCTAGGAGGTAATGTTCTCAGTGACTGGAAGACATTGTTTCAGTGTACTGTGTTTACCACACACTGCTATTACCAGCAATTTGTGGCAATGTAACAAGCACTCTCGGTATGGGAACGGTGTCACTGCTACATTGGTAAATGATGAGGTTTCAAATGCTTTATTATTGGAGTTAGGGGTTCCAGTATGGACCCCTCCTTACAGTAAAAGTACTCAACTCTATACACAGCAAGCAAGGCTGGATCTACCATTATATTTGAACAACATTTCTAATGCAAAGTGTATATTGAATTAAACGTGCACCGCACTTCCAGACAGTGCAGTCGATTTCCCAGTGTATCCCACCAAGTACCCTTTATTTCACCCACAAAACTGGCATATTCTGTCAAGCAATGCCAAGCACAAAAGACTACGAACAAAATGCAGAAAAAAAAGCAACACATCAGAATTCATATTTTACTTTATAAATGAAATATTCTGATTGGCTACCATGTTTTACTGCACCGTGTATTGCTACTTTGCTTTGCACTGTCATAGTGCATAAATGGAGTTTATTTGGCTGTAATGAGTTATTGAACATCACACTACTCAAGCCCTAGAGTCTTCCTGGGCAAATTGTGATCTTTGGTAACAAATGGTTTTGGTTCCTGAAGTTATAAACCCTTTCATTTAAATTGTGTATGCTTCTGATTATACAAGTGTAGAAACAAAAGACTATAAAACCTAAAAAAAAAAAAATGCAAAGCAGATTTTTGAACCAGCTCAGCTTGCCAGAAGCCTCAAGTAGCACAGACTGTAAAAACAAAATCAGTGCATTTCCCCCCGTCTAGAGTTGGTGAATTATGGGTAGGGGATCTTTACAAGTCTGTCTGAGCACTTTAACGTCTTACAAAATGTGCCTGTAAAATTGTTGATTAACTCGGGATATTTATGGCAACTGGCTGCAGGCATCAGGAAGGGATTTTCCGCTCACAATGAATACAATCTTCTTTTCCTGAAAGTCAGTGTGTGAAGGTGGGAAATACAAGAAGAAGGAGTAAAGGAAGGACCAGAAATAGTCGCATGGATTAGGAGAGAAGCATCCCCCCCCTGTCCTTATTCCCAGATGTCAGTTGTATGATAAGAGAGAAACGCGTCCCATGATATTACAAGAATGTGCTGTGATTGTCCAGCAGCTGGACAGAGGGAAGAGAAGACAGGAAGAAATGGAGAAGAGGGAGACTGTAAAGCAGAAGGAAGTAGAATCAAAGGTTATAAAAACTAGCTCATACCAGAGATGTTAACTCAAGGACAGAGAATGAGCAATCTCTATGGCACAATAGCACCTTATCAATCATACTTCCTGGAATAAGAACTGGGTTTCCTACACCAACCAATCAAACTTCATTCTGCACTAGAAAGTGACCGCTGGAAAATTATAGAAATCCAGGAATTAAAAGAAAAAACACTTTCCCTTGCAGTGGTGCCACCCCGCAATGCAAGTGTTAAGTGCTGGTTTTTCTCTAGAGCAGTGGTAGGCAATTTCCAGCTCTCCAGTTTTGGTGCTACTACAAATCCCATTAGGTATTGCAAGACTGACAGCCACAGGCATGACTCCCGGAGGCAGATGCATGATGAGATTTGTAGTTTCACCACAGCTGGAGGGCCAGAGTTTGCCTACCCCCGTTCTAGGGGATGGAATAAATCAGATATACTCATCTTGATCCCACCAGGCTGCTAAACCAATCCATGCAGCCTATTCTCCCCTGGACTCTGGCTGTCTAAGGCCTACTGACATCATCAGGTCTTTTGCAGCTCCACTGACTTGCATTAGAGGTGAGGATGCGGGGGGACATACCACAGCTGGAGCGGAAGGGGAGAAGAGTGAGTGCCGACCACCGCGGAACCAAGGGTCCGGTGAATATATCTGCTGTATTCTGTCCCCTAGAGAAAAACGAGCACTTAACCCTTGCAGGTGATTGGTTTATCTGGGCTCTAGGTCAATATGCCAAAGAGTAAATGTCTACGATCTTAATTCATGTAAAGGTATGTTATCATAACTATTGTTAGTAGCTCTTTCACATCATGCAATTACATTTATTTTTTTAATGGGGGGTGGGTTCTACTTCTTCGATTGGTTGTACCATATTGTACTCATTTCAACAGCTGCTCGTTTTATGATATATATCCAACTTTTAAAGTAAGCGTATAGTTCTTTATATTATTTTATAGATCTCATTGTATTTTATGGCATCAGCTTGATTTAAAGAAGAACTGCGGGCATCTAAAACATGAACCCTTAAGTGCTCATTTTGGTCTAGAAAACCCGATGCACTCACCTGATCCTCAGGCGCAGAGTTGACTGCTCACATCTCATCATCATCTTAAAAGCAGCAGAACCCTTCCCCATTGACTTGCTTTGGGCGGAGGGCCCAATGCAAGTCAACAGGGAAGGGTTCTGCTGCTTTTAACAGGGAGATACATGCTAAAGATATCGATTGCTTTGTCACATCATAGTAAAGCTAGGAAATCACCATTAGATGTTGAAAATTCAGCGTTTTTGATTTGGGGGGGGGGGGGGGGGGGGGGGCAATGTG
>NW_017307321.1:179858-194716 GCF_000935625.1 Nanorana parkeri
AATTAAGCAAACCTTTCATTTTAATGCAATGTCAATTTTAAAGTGGACCTTTACACTCAAGAATCAAATCCCACCAATGCACCCCTCTGTGTATGATGATTAATAATAACATAGACATGTCGGGTGTAAAATGCTGGGATTTTGAAATACTTACACTTGCAGAGCATTCACGTCCTGCTTTGAAAGGGCAAACATTACTTCAATTTGGCAAAGCAATGCACACTGGGATTGCCTTGTTATCAGCATTGCTGGGAAATCGCATCTGTAATCTCATGAGATCTCAGGGAAAGGCATTTTCCTCCCCTGAGATGATGTGCATGGTCACATGTCCTAGTCATATGTCTATTCACGTGCAAAAAATCCAGGATTCAAAAGGAGAGCTAGTAATCTGCCCTTAGTAAACATGGCCTCTGCCAGCTTGCAATTATCTAGAAGTATGTGTTTGTAGATTGTCATTACTAAACATTTCTAAAGGGGTCTTTGTTATTTAAAAAAAAAATAAGGTCTGCTTTAGGTCTCATTCACACCTAGGCATATTGCATATGCGCGTCTGTCGCGCGTTTTTTTACCGCGAACTCGCTGTAAAAAAGTCGCGCGACCGTCACGCGTTTTCGAAGGCTACTTGGCTGTATCCCAATGGAAACGCGCAACAAAACGGCCCAAAGTAGTACCTGTACCTTTTCAGGCGTGGGCCGTTTTGTAGCGTGTTAGGGACGGGCGGAAATAGGCCAAGGTGGGAACGAGACCATTAAATACAATGGGATTTATATTTTTGAGCGTTTTGTAGAGCGTTCATCGAGCGTAGAACGCGCTACAAAACGTTCAGGTGTGAACGAGGGCTTAAGTGCTCCTTTTCCAAGGAGTAGTCACCTCTACTGCTAACTCTAGTTCATCTTATTCCAAAATAGCAAACAGCTATGTAGTGACCAAACAAATTTGAGATAAACAATATACATTCCCTGGGGATACAAAGCACATACAGAAGGTACAGACATGATGGGCTGAACATGCAGCACATGTTTGAGTCATGTTGAGCTAGAAGAGGTAGTGCCTCATAGATTTATGAACCTTGACTTTTGGGACCACTGACATAATACAGATGGGCACAAGTCCAACAGGATGGGGAGGCATCTTGACTACAGAATGTGTACAGAGAATTAACACAAAGCAGTGGGAAAGTCTGAACTCATAAATACGCTCAGTTCATCATGTTCAGAACTGATAAACATCAACACATGCAGTAACAGTGATAAACATATGCAGCACACAATTACAGCGGTATAGCTGCATTCTTCAGAGCCTTCACGCCAAATAGGAACCAGAGCTCCACATCATCTCCATATGAAGGGGAATTTTAGACTCTACAATATTCTTTTCCAACAACACAACACTGCCAGAGCTACCATATTGTAATATACATGTTGTTAATGAAATGAAGCTGTAGGGAGATAAACAATGATATACACAGCCAGGATCCCTTTGTTATTGCCATGTGCCGCTCAGGAACATGACCTGGTCGGCTTTTCCTTCAATCTCAAATGGCACAAGATGACAAGATGAATAAAACCTACAGGCTCCAAGATCAAAATTGTTTTCGAACTGATCTGTCTTAATTCACAGGCCACGAACAAGCAATTGTTCGGCTCTTCAAGTTCTTTCTGAATAGCCCTAAACCTTATTGATAGCGTACCCACACTGGCCATCGGCATGAAGACAAATGGGGGTGACGATAGCAGTCTCAGATCTCTGGCTGCCACCAGAATGTGAGGATTCTTAAAGTGACCCTCAGCAGAGATTTTCCAGCTCATTGGACAACAATCTGTACCCCTTACAATTATCGTTAGGCAAACAGAACAGAAGCCTGACTGGACCAGTGACCTGATAAAAGAGAACACTCATTCTTGACCAAGCTCTGCAAAGGTGACATCCTATCGCTGTACCATAGGGCAGATGCATCCAGCGACAGTCATCTATTCCAAACCGCATATATGATTACATTAGAACTGCTGCTTGCAGATGCAGCCGCTGTCATTTACTTGAACGGTTACATGGGCCACATCTGAATGGGGCAACTGGGATTCCCGACGCAGAAATCCCAGATTACCCCCACATGATTGGGGCCTAGGGGAAGACACCACCATTTTGACCCAGTGTTCCTGACCAAGCTGTGCTTCTACTGAAGTCTGGCAGAGAAGTCTGGATCACATGATTGGTTGAACGAAATTCCATTGGAGCAAAAAACAGTTCCGATACATCTATTCCAACGGCGTATTTAGCTACTTGACTTTAGTTCAGCTTTCAGGACAACCATTGTAAAATGACATTTTTTGGCAATCCATATACATAGTTGAGAAAGACAAACAATACCCCAGCAGTGTTTTAGCAATATTACATCATGTTCGATATTTTCAGTGTTTCATTCCGCATCTATACGTGCCGCAAAGGTGAGAGAGACGTTTTAAGAGACTAGTTAAGATAAAATGCTGAGGGAGGTGCAAGCTTACCATAAATCATATGGAGTGATTCAGACTTTTTTTTTACCCTTCCTCCAAAAAAAAAAAAAAATATACATTTTTACACTGATGGAACAGATAACAACATGCTTTCATTGGTATATTTAACAGACCAAATTGGGACCAAATGAATAAAGTTCATTGTTAGGGTTAAAGAAGAACTCTGGGCAAAATTGTTTTGCACTGAGGCTACCTCCCACACTGCAAGGGTTCGCTGCTCATTTTGATCTAGGGAGGAAAAGAAAAAGTTATACTCACCTGATGCTCTGAGCCGGATTGCTTAGACTGCTCCTTCCCGACTCGCTCCCCTCCGCTGCAGCGGTCTAAGGTCCCCGAGTCACAACGTTCTATACACTGTGTATAAAATGAGGACACCGAGGCAGTGGAGAAGACAGGTAGGAGGGAGCACTGTCACAGCCGGCAGGCCCCAAAGATCAGGATCAGTTAATAACCTCCCTAGACCAAAACGAGCAGTTGACCCTTGCAGTGTTGGCGTAGCCTTCTTAAACATACCCTTTAAGATAACATGATCAGGGAGCAATGTGACACATAGGGGTTGATTTACTAACCTTATAAACACACCACAAACAAGTATACACCTCTGTAGTGTGTTCCCTCCCAGCATGATCTATTGGTGGAATCTAGACACCTTTGTAGTGTGTATACACCCAGCAGGTGTGTTGTGCAAAGCCCTGCATGAATTGCAAGGTGATGTTGTGTAAATTAGCTCTACATTGTGTTGCTTGCGTTGATGAATGCAGGAATGTAAATGCATGAGCTAACCATTTTTGTCTAAACTGTGAAGCAGCATTATATATGCATCATGTGCATGATTTTTCCATATATGGCATTAGTGGAAATATGCTTTTAGAGACTTTTTGGTTGATAAATACGTTTTGCTGTGTAAAAATCACATGCACCTAGTGCGTGCGTGTGTTTAGGTTAGTAAATCACCCCCATAATCTCATCATAAACTTGTTATTGAGCGACGGAAGGGAAAGTTCTGACATAGCGGTTTATAATTCACTACAGAATGGTTGGATAGTATTCCATAGGACACAACACCTATGCAGGCTAAAAACAAATGACAGAATAGATATTAAAAAAAAAAAAAAAAAAAAAAAGCAAAATGTATGTTGTTGTATATTCTAAATAAACCATTGGTCTTACAGAAACTACAGTTTTTGAACTACAACACACATACACATCATAGGAGATGCCCGGATTCTAGCTTACACATACAAGTCTACAGCAGAGAGAACAAATTAAAATGACACTAAACTCAGGAGTTAAATCTTAAAAATGCGTTCAAGTACCTTAATTATTAACAATACTGGACCTTATTTGTGTATCACTCGGCTGTAGATCCTCAAACCATCTCTGAATTGGTGCTGACACTGTCCTTCCTTCTGGAGGGTGACTGCTTTTTTTCCCCATGGTCGCTGTGTGTGTTGTAGTCACCACTCCAAGCTCGCTCCCATGATGGACTACAATCTAACGTTTAGTTTATTCATTTGTATTGAAGTTTTGGTCATTGAGATTTAACTTCTGTCACTTTAATATGGGATTCAGGAGCCAGCAGGATTTTTTATCTAGGAGCCAGCTCCATTGACAACTAGAGAAATCCTCAAAAGTTAGGCACCAGCTGTAGTTGCATTGGCTACCTGGCTACTGGGATCAGTCCAGCCCTGGTCTACACTTCCCTAAGGCTTTCTTCACACCAAGCGCGGAGCAGGTGCAGAGCAGAGCAGTTGCAGACCGGATGAAAACTGCGTCCAATGTATTCCAATGCTATTTTTAGCTCCAGTTCACATCGCAGCGTGCAATTCCAGAGCAGGTGAAAAAACTGCAGCAGGCCCTATTTTACCTGCTCTGGAAAACATGTAAACGCATCAAAAACGCATGCAAATGCCTAGAACGCACTGAAAGCCCATGTTAAACAAAAAAAATATTTTTTTATTTTTTAACCAAAAACGGTCCGTAACGCATCAAAAACGCGGCACAACCCACTGCACTGCGTGTGCAGAAACCTGAACGGATCTGCTCTGCATTTGGTGTGAACAAGGCCTAATGAAGACAAGCAACATGTGAATATTCACAGCTGAACAAAATGGATATTTCAAATTCCTTTACAAGCATGAGGAAACAAGGCAGGTAATAATTACAATAAGAATTAAAAGTATGAAATTTGTCAAAACGTTGGACTTTATAAATAAAAAAATATCAGCGGTTCCAAAGCAGGGAGCCTTTGCAGACAGCACACAATACACACCTTCAAATGCGGATTGCAGCAAAAGTCCAGATTTCATAACACACAACAACATCCTTTCATGAGTTCCTTTAATTATTTCCTTCTAGATTTTCCTTGCGCTCCCCTTGACATTTTCCTCCCCACGTTCTCTTCCTACTCCCTGTCCTGCAGGCTTTCTCGTCATCGTCAGCCTCTGATTCTGGCACTCCACTGAATCCAGTGCTGTGTTTTAACATCAGATAATAGCGTGTCTGTGCTGGGTCCCCACGCTCCAATTGGAGGAGGGGGGGTAATTAAATATCTGGAGAGGGTCACTGGCCTGCCGTTCTACACCTCCTACTCCTTATTTTTATATTAAGTTTTCACATAGTACAACACTCCCATGCTGCCCTTTGGTTGGGTTCCAATAGTCACCAAACATTAGCTGCATTGAATGTCCTACACAAGAATGTACCTGCGTCTTATCAGCGACATGCGGAAATTCTGGCCTGTGTCTCTAAACATCGCTGATCACTGGGAAACCACAGAAATGTTTCATATTTCAGAATATGGAAGGGAGAAGAGTACAGTGGAGTGCTGTGCTGAGCACTATTACTTGACAAGCCAAATATGTGCTAACACTCCTAGGAGATTAAATAGCAGAGTTGTCCAGATCAAGTTAAAGTGACGCTAAACTCAGGAGCCAACTCTTAAAAATGCATTCAAGTACCTCAAGTCTCCGTTCATATGTTTTCTTCACAGTGCTGTTACATGGATGTTTCCTTATCCAACTAAAGATGCCCATACACCTTGCGATCATCGGGCGAAACTGTTCGTCCGATGATCGAACCGTCATACGATTTTCGTACGGCGGCCCCATCCTGCCCCGATTATCGCAAGGTTCAATCAGTGGTAGTTAAAAAAAACTCCCGGACGAATTGCGGTAATCAACCGCTAGTATTTTCCTTTGTGCATGAGCAGTGTTAATCGTACGACTTTTGACGTACGGACATGCCACCATCCTATGCAAAAATTGTACGATCGACTGAAGTTTTCGAACATGCAGGAAAGACAAGAGTCATACGATTGTACAGTACTGGCGGTTGCACACTCCCCATACACCTTGCGATTGTCGTACGAAAAGTCGATCGCATACGATAATCGTAAGGTGTATGGGCACCTTAACCGGGCTGCAGGATCAGTGCACACATCTTCTCTGGATTGATTGCCAGTGTGGCTGGAGTTCCTTTGACGCTGTCAATGTATAGTCCGTAAACAATCCATCTAGTTACGCAGGTTGATGACTTCTGTTTTATCTCAAGTCTCCGTTCACACCTAGGCGGCAGCGTTTTTGCGCATAGTAGCGCACGTTTTGTTTAGCGTACCCATCTAGCATGTTTAACGTGATTTTGCGCGCTTTGCACATTTTGCGCACGTTAGATGCAGATATACACAGACGTGCGTTTTATTGAGCAGATTGAAATGCATTGCAGTAGGCTCACTACTGCAATGCATTTCAATCTGCTCAATAAAACGCGCGTCTGTGTATACCCACATCTAACGTGCGCAAAAATACACAACTGCATGCAAACATGCTCGGAAATGTTTGTGTTGCACGTTTTAATGCGCTTCTATTGAAGTCTATGCGGCCAAATGCATTGTAATCTGCCTGAAAAAAGCTCATGTACCTTTTCCAGCGTTCAGCGTTTTTCAGCTTGCAGCAAAAAACTCTCAGGTGTGAACAGTGGCCATAGAAATTAATGGGATTTCTTGTGTGTTTTTCCAAGTGTGAACAGAGACTAACTATTAACAGAAATGTATGGAGGGTGGCTACTTTTGTTCCCCGTGTACGTTGTAAAGTAGTCACTGCTCCAAGCTCACTTTCATGATAGACTACAACCTCCTGTTTAGTTTACTAATTTGTAGTGAGATTGTAGTCCATTGTAACATGTATTGATTTTGGAGCTGTGACTACTTTACAACACACACAGGGACCATGGGGAGCAAAAGTAGCCCCCCTACAGAAGGAAGGACAGTGTCAGCAACAATTCAGAGATGATTTGAGGATCTACAGCTGAGCAATTGGCCCCTCGTCCAATCAGAGAACATCTTGTATCCATTGATAAAAATACTAGGCATTCTATGAATGGCCGCTGTGCTGAGTGACCCCCTGAGGGGAAGCCGCTCAGCACAGCTCCATACAGGACCCAGAAAATCACAACCAGAATTTTAGTAGGCTCTGGCTACTGCGGAGGCTTTACAGGATCCCCGTGGGCTGATCAGGTATGGCATATGCAGTGTAAATATGTAAAGTATTTCATACCTGGAGTTCAGCTTTAAAGAGAACGGTTTTATCTGCCAGAAGATTTGTAATTATGTGATCCAGGCAACAAATAAATCCTCTGGCAGCTAAAACAGTTGCTTGATAGGTTTTCAGCTATGTTTTTAGTTGCCTGTCTGGAGTTCAACTTTAGGGCCCATTCACACCATGTGCGGATCAGATGCAGACTGCTCCGTTTTTCTCCTGCACCAGAAATGCATCCAATGTATTTCTATGAGATTTCTGGCCTCTGTTCACACCAGTGCAGTCCGTTCCAGTGCAGGGGGAAAAAATACTGCTCGTCACATTTTCTTTGCACTGGAACGCACCGGAACGTGCAAAAACACGTCAAAAATGCACCGGAACGCAGCAGAATCAATCTTTTCATAAATAAAACACATTACCTTCGGCCTAGACATACAAGTGAATGTAAAAGCTTTTCTGGATGTGTCCACAAGTTCTCCTATAAGGAGTACTTGTGGACACAGGCCGCTATTGGATACTACACTTCACCATCGCTCATTCCTAACAGACAATTTCAGCCCGGGATTTGCGGATGGCCCTATTTACACCTTTCCTGGCACATTAAAAAAATATTTCTGTATATAAAGAAACATGATCAACCCCAATATAAAATACAAATTCTCGTAAGAGGCCAAAATGATAACAATTGACTGTGGAAATTAAGAAAGATGGGTACCGCTGGTACTGAATACCTGATTTATGTTTCCAAACATAAACCCATGGTTACATTTCCCATGCAGCCGTTCAGCAGGATCAGCCTTTTTCTATCAGGCTTAAATGGGATTATGTACAGGAAGTCTGCAGCATATAGAAAATGTACACCCCCCATATTCACACAGAATCACAGCACTTCTCTGTTCCCATAAACCCCCGAAAAATATTCACATATGAAAGTCACTGTTCTTCATACCCTTTTACTTCCAGCTTTCTCATCAGGCCTGTTTTACTCCACATGAAATACAAGTTTTAAACTCAATGTATAGTCAAAACTTTTTTCCTTTTGGATAACGTGGAATAAGATTAAGGGCCTGTTCACATGATTTTCCGGTTATGATCAAGTTGCGGATTTGCAGACGCGGTGCTATGTGTTTTGACGCGTTTTTGATGCGTTCCAGTTTTTTTTAAAAGTGCAGTGCGTTTGACGCGTTATGCGTTTCCGGACCGTTTCCTGACCGGACAAAATGTGACATGCAGTATTTTTTCTGTCGTAACCTGAACGGACTGCGCACGTGAGAACTGTAGCCCATAAAACACATAGGGATGCATTTTTAGAGCAGGAGCGTACGGATCAGGCCAGCACAGAAAACGGACGTCGTGTGAACAGGCCATAAGGGAGCGTACGGATCAGGTCAGCACAGAAAACGGACGTCGTGTGAACGGTCCGGAAACGCAAAACGCATCAAAAACGCACACTGCACTGCAGCTAACATACTGACAGCACCACTCCAGGAAAAAAAATTTTTTTTAACTGGAAAGTATCAAAAACGCGGCAAAAACACATCGCACTGTGTCTGCAGATCCGCTCCTGACCCGGACCTGAAAATCATGTGAACAGGCCCTAAAACCCCCATAAAGTTTTATTGCTGCCTGTGACCCTGCTGGCTCCTGGTCACCATTATCGCCAAGGCAGAAAGTGATGGTACACTGAAAATTTTAGAGTTGTCACCAGAGCAAAAGGTGAGGGAATATTTGTTCCGGTAACAACTGCTGAGGGAAATGCTGCTTGCTTTGTAGAGATTTTCTCTTGCTTTCTGTTATATCTCCAAAATAGGAAATTAAGGTAAATCTAAAAAACAAGACAGAGAGCAAAACAATAAACAGAGAAATGAGTGTGTGTGTGTGTATATATACATGTGTGTACATTATATATATATATATATATATATATATATACACACACAGTTGTGTGAAAAAGTGTTGGCCCCCTTCACGCCGAGAATCGTACGATTCTCGGCGGGTTTTCAAGCCTGCTTGTTCGACGGAAGACGTGCGACCGTACAGTAGAAACGGTTGCACACCTTCCATACACTTTGCGATCATACGATCGCGGGATTTCCCACGATTCTCGGATGATAATCGTACAGTGTATGGGCACCTTTAGAAAGAGACTGGGCAAAAATGGCCTGCATGGCAGAGTTCCAAGATGAAAACCGCTGCTGAGCAAAAAGAACATAAAAGCTTGTCTCCGTTATGCCAGAAAACATCTTGATGATCTCCAAGACTTTTGGGAAAATACTCTGTGGACTGACGAGACAAAAGTTGAACTTTAGAGATAAAAATGGCAAAAAAAGGTTGGGCCATAGTTCTCTTTTAAACACCCAAACTTTCATTTAATAATTAATCCAGATAAAGCAATTATACACTGACAGAAGGCAGTGGAAGGCCGCCATTTTGCTATTGGCTATTTTAAAGTGCAACAGCCACTTGCAAGCTGGCTATTGCTCCACCCACTGCCTTCTGTCAGTCCTAGAGGAGCGGACCTGAGAGAGCACCCTGCCAGATGTAAACCCCATTGCATCAGGAAGGTTTTTGTTTTTTTCAGAAACGCATGGAACGCACCTGTAAGACCATTTTCAGCTAAAAAAAAAAAAAAAAAAAAATTTTTTTTATTATTCCAATCACTGTAAAATCACTGCAAAAATGCAATATGTTCCAGATCTGGTCCGGAAAATGGTGTGAACCCAGCCATAGGATGGAAGTGTCCTCAAAGAAGCAGAAGCGGTTACAGAATAACACAGATCTCTCAGCTTCTTTATTTACATTTTATAACAATATTGTGTTACTTTGTTTTCATTTGAAATATGAGCCCAGAGAAGCCAGAGAGCAGTAGATGACGGCTCTCCGCTTGTGTTTTGTTTACGATGAAAATTCGTATGTATCTGAATTTTGTTATCAAACATTCGGATTCCTTCAGATTCGTTCTGTCATTCGGAAATTCTGATGCATCCGAATTTACAGAAATGTATTCAAATCTCAATTCGGAACGGAACGAATTGCACATGTCTACACTTTACTAGCGCACACAAGGGTGGCTTCACAAGACCCTGAAGGGAGAAGGAGCCACCCTAAAGTAGGATATCGGGACCAGTGCTCAGGGGACCAGCTGATTCTGCAGGAAACTGAAACTTTAAGGCCTGGTTCACACCTGTACGTTTTGTAGCGCGTTCAACGCTCTACGAACGCTATACAAAACGCTCAAACATGAAAATCCCATTGTTTTCTATGGGTATGGTTCACACCTCGCCGTATTTTAGCCCGTCTGAACGCGCTACAAAACTGCCTACGCCTGAAAAGTTACATGAGCTTCTTTACGGCGTTTTTGTTGCGCGATTCCATTGGGATACAGCCAAGTAGCCCTCGGAAACGCGTGTGTTGCGCGGTTTTTTTTACCGCGAATCGCGGTAGAAACGCACATATTCCATATGCCTAGGTGTGAACAGAGCCTTAAACATCACGGAGCAGCATCCATTGTAAGTGATTTCATCAGCATTTGAAAAAGCTTACAAACCATTTTGACTTTATCACTTTAAGCACCTGTAGGCCTCTATTGTGCCCCCCTGAACTGCTGCAGATGAAGGATGTACATCACAAGGGATGGAATTTAGCTTTCACTTGGAGGAGGTCATTTTCTCTTTAATCAATTATCAATCATATAATTCAGCATACAGCCACTTAGCTAAATATAACATTCCTAGCACAGGCACAAACTGGAATACATATAAAACCTTTTGGTTTGTATGAAACTGGAAGAGAGGCGGAGCATAAAAGTTGACAACACCCACTGAGTGCCCTGGGGCAATTGGAATGTACATGCAGGTGTGACCTCCCTCTAATGTATGCGGCAATCTTTACACATTAAACTGCCACTGCTTTGTTCTGGGCAAATTTTAAGAAACATAATCATCATGAATCATCAATTCATTTACTGATATGAGAGTCGGCTACAGCTAAATAGAGTTTCAGAGTTTTGGGTACACGCTAGTGGGCCATGGTAATATAATTACTATGTAGACAGGATTTTTATTTGATCTAAACTGGGCTAAGTGACTCACTTGAAAGAGTCAACTGACTTCATAACAAAAAGGTCCACTTGTCTTCATACACACCAAGGGGCCACAAAGAGAAGTTATGTTAGGCCATCTCTATTTTAGTCCAAATTGCTGGTGGAGCTCATCAAGGACCTTGTGTTGCAGACGTCTAGCACAAAAGCTCAAATTGCGTTGTTTATGCAGCATTACCCATTGAAAGTACATTAGTACACATACATGTTTAGGGGCTAGGTTGAGGCTAAAGGTGACCATACACTGTGCGATTATCGCACGATAATGGCGGGAAATCCCGCGATCGTAAGATAATCGCAAAGTGTATGGAAGGCGTGCGACCGTTTTTACTGTACGGTCGCACGTCTTTTGTCTAAGGAGCATGCTAGAAAACCAGCCGAGAATCGTACGATTTTCGGCTGGTTTTTAGCATGATCGTAAGATCAATGCCGCACGGGCCGGTGTGCGCACGCGCACACTGCCCGTTCAGCATTGCGGTCATCGGAAGCCCGCCACTCAGGGGGGCGGGCTTGCGATGATCGCAAGTACGATCTGCCTGTCCATGATGGGCAGATCGTACGTTTTTTTAATTACTTTACAACTGCTAACAGCCAATCTGTCTTAAGGTGCCCATTCACTGTGTGATTATCGCACGATAATGTCGGGAAATCCCGCGATCGTACGATAATCGCAAAGTGTATGGAAGGCGTGCGACCGTTTTTACTGTACGGTCGCACGTCTTTTGTCTAAGGAGCATGCTAGAAAACCAGCCGAGAATAGTACGATTTTCGACCGGTTTTTAGCATGATCGTAAGATCAATGCCGCACGGGCCGGTGTGCACACTGCCCGTTCAGCATTGCGGTCATCGGAAGCCAGCCCCTCAGTGGGGCAGGCTTGCGATGATCGCAAGTACGATCGATCTGCCTGTCTAAGATGGGCAGATCGTACGTTTTTTTATTACTTTACAACCATCGCAAGACTAAGGTCTTGCGATGGTTGTAAAGTGTATGGCCACCTTTATGATCCTGCTAGATAGTACAACCAGGTCCTGAGTTTCTTAGCAGCTCATTCTGTAGATAATGCAACCTTTTTAACACACAGAAAAACACAGAAAAAAATGAACCCATAAGCACCTTGTAACAGAAGATTATTAATAGTTACCTGCTTCGCCATCTTCCAGAGCTGCGGCCTTCACTGGCATTCAACACTTCCAAGGGTTAGATGCCGCCTTCTTGCTGCAAGTGGTTCTGCCCCTGCAGGCTGCTATATCACTGCAGGCAACAGCAGTGTCTAATACCAGTGGTGGCCATAGTTCTGACTGTGAATTGAAGTCATTGGACTGGTAATTATTAGTAATCTTTTGCATGGTGCTTGGAATATTTTTTTTTTTCTGTGTTGAAACAGTGTTGCATTAAGCAAAAGAGTCTTGTTGAGAAGTCACCCGATTATGCAAGATAACATTAATGAGGTCATCCCTGTGCTCCCCACTCCAGTATGGATGCCTGTGGGAAGTAAAAGCAACCTGATAGGCCTGATAGGTACCCCTACCTTTACCGGTCTGAGGGTTGCTGGGCATGAAAATATAGGAAGCAAATATCAAGAGAGAATGAGATATTGTTGCCATTCATATGAAAAGACTGATAAAAAAAAAAAAAATACTTCCGGGTATGGGACGGACCTTTACCCTTCTCCTCCTACTGCTATAATGCCATGCTTTGTGACTGAGCATCCAATTGTCAGCCCTGAGCAAGGTCATGGGAATGGGGGGGGGTGGTTACTGAAAGTTAGCACATGCTTAGGATTTTCAGGGGCAAGCACCATACAGCATCACACTTGCTGTACCTGGTTCTTCCTTCTCTTATTTTTCCAGTACTGTTCTTTTTACGATTCAGTTTTAAGGGTTACGTTGAGGTTAGAGCAAACCTGAAGCAAGCTTGGTAAGCCACAGCAGTCATAGAACAGCAGGAACTACTGTGGTATGCTTGAATTCTGGGCCACTCTGGCACACCAATTTGCAACCAGCTCTCCTGGCTGAAAGCCTGGGCCTGTACCCTCCCCTACCACCCCTTCACTTCTCTACGGCCCAGCATTACCCCATCGTGTTCTCTTCTCTACCAGAGGTATACTTTATTGTTTCTAGCCACAGAGGTGAAGTTTATATTCTGGGAGGCCTGGAGAAACACGGCTGTTATTTCCCAGTGATGATGACTAAACATGTGTTGAATTTTTCCTCCTGGGGGAAGTTTGGTACAACAACTCTCTAATGCAGCTGCACAATGTGGCCCAGTTCTGTGTAAACTGCGGGGAACAGCGAATAGGGAACACAGCTGTGCAACATGAGAGCACAGGTTCCAGGATTCTCATTTATTTTACTATTACTTGAGTGATCCCAGCAGGCTCTGTTTGGCAACTAGAAACATGAGGAGATGATAATGGATTTCAGCAGGTTGATAATACTGGATAAAAAAAGGGGAAACAATGTTTCCTTTTAAGTGGCTTGTAGATCAGCATCCCTAAAAAAAGGCATTTGCACTATAAAAACCAAGATAACCGGACAGCAAACTTGCAACTTTCTGTTAACAGAGGTGGCTTGTTATGTATTATACAGAGACTCCTCAGTTTACGATGGGGTTACATTCTGATAAACCCATCGTAACCTGATCATATCGGATGGAGGAGTGTACTTTGTGTACTGTACTGCCGCGGTCAGCAGCAGACACGGGGATCAATAGCAAGACTGCTGTGGCAATGGTGCAGGAAGTGGGGCTTGGCCACAAATGTGCATCAGGGTTCTGCCTCTACTCCCTATTGCTGTCTTTTATTATGCTTTTCGCCACTTTGACTCCATAACCACTTTAAAATATACAAATAGGACTGACTCAATTATCCCGGAGCTTATAATCATGGCAAATCTGTATCCAGGACTGATAATGTTAGCCTTCTATTTTTTTTACACTAATCACATATTCAGTATGATCCCTAAGCCAAGTGCAATTTACTTCTCATGCACAAACCTATGCCCATGCTTCGAGTTGAATAGGGAGATCCAAGCTCTTACCTGGCATGTATTGTGATATTAGACAGACATGACAACTGAATACAGCAACCTTTGACATGAGGTTTATGCATACCAGCTGAATGTACTTGATTTGAAGAGGAGACACTACAAGATCAACCAGTGTCAAAATATGCAAATAGCATGACTGGGCACATTCATAGTTAATGCATTAAAACACTTATTACTGGAAATATGATTAAACAAATTGAAAAAAAAAAGATACAAAAAAGCCCTCCATGTTGTGACCTACAAGCAATCTTGTTACTATTCATATCAAGAAAGACAGCTACAGGCTGAAAAATTCTGTTCCAGCCCAAAGCCTTTTCCACCAGTAGAGGTGGTTTTACAATGTGTGTCACCATCACAAGTCTCTACAGACTTACCGTGCAATTGCAAGTATTTGGCAATAACCATCTAATAGTTATGGGTAGCTCTAGAGCGGGGTTGGCCAAATCCCAGGAGCCAGGCAGCCAATGCTCCTTAAAAATTACTAACTTTAGCCTGCTGGCTCCTGGATTAGACAGACTGACTTCTGAATTAGATACTGATTTGTCCACCCCTGCTCTAGAGGTCATGTAAAATAGTAAAACCACTTCCATCTCTTATCTGGTAATGATGAAGATCATCAACATGTGTCCTAGGGAACAAATAACATGGGTTCCACAGAGAATT
>NW_017307321.1:195076-195616 GCF_000935625.1 Nanorana parkeri
TATATATAGTTATATATATAGTTCCTTCTTTAATGGAATGGATCATCTGCTTGTCAAAAAGATCAATGATCCCATTTACGGATGTTTTACTAAGCTATAAACATCTGTGTACATGCAGTGCTAAAAAAAAATCATTTCAACCTCTACTGCCAAAGTACGAGGAAGTTGTGTAATGTATAGCTAAGCTACACCCGTGTTCCCATAGATTGTCCATGTATTTCTAGACAACTAACAATGGATTGTGCTTACAATTAAACATAGCACGGGTTCAATAACCATCAGCATTTTTTGCAACAAGAAAACAGACACGTCACTCTCTAAATTTAAAATTGGCAGAATGGTAAGGCCACACAAAAACAGTGAGGCATATGAATCAACGTGTCAGGTCCTCTGACCCAGGTAGCCCATGTGTCACTCAAATGTATGTCAAGTGTAATTCAACACTTCACACATTGGTCTCCCTGCACTGTTCTGCTATGCCGTAGTGGAGTTAACTTTTTAAGCATCTTTGACATTTTACAAGACATGTTTTATATTTAT
>NW_017307321.1:195903-217958 GCF_000935625.1 Nanorana parkeri
GAGTTGTTTCGGCTGCTGCAAAAAACTGCACCTCCATGACAAAGATAGGAGCAAAGTGTAGGAACTGTTGCTGCTGCAATATAGTTTGAAAGGTCACCTGATCATCACACTTACTATAGACAATGTTTCCATGTTGCACTCATTTTCAAGGTGTAACATGGTCACAGCACCCCACACCCCCCCCAATTCTTCTCCCCACAGGCTGCTCCTCTTTTTTTTTTTTAGCACAGCTGTGCGTGCCTTCACCCACACAGCCCTATCATCCATTAACAGATGCTTTGACAGGATCTGCGAATGGAAAAACTACATGTCCCGTCAGCCAATGCGGCAGAGGAAATAGTTCAATAAGTCCATTCCAGGCCATTTATTCTTCCTCCGTCCCTATTACTGAGTGTCAGTACCTTGGTACAGATAGGGATGGGAGGAGCTGCTTGAGCCGGAGCATTGCACCTGCAATCCACTTATACAAAAAAAAAATGCACGTTTTTTTCTTTCATACTTATGTGTGCTTTTATTGGACTATGCCTTTAATAACTTCACAATAAAAGAACCTAGAAATGTCAGGGATGGCTTCTTTCTAAAGTTCTATGAAGGCCAATTTACACCTGCAACCACTCGAAATGCACGGCGGCTGGTGTGCGGTGAGGGAAACCATGCAGATGTGCCATTGTTTTTACTTTTTTTTAGAACTTTATTGAAATATAACAAATGACAGTTCGAAAGCCACAACGTGGTGCAATGCGGTTATACTGTGTTACACCCCGCTCTGAAAAAAGCAACATGGTGGTGTAAACAGACAGTTGAATACAAGGCTACTTACTGCCTGTAAGTAGCCCCAAGTGGGTCAGATGTTGAAGTGTGTTTTCAGAACATAGATCTTCTCTGGATCTCCGAGACACTGACCCTGAACAGACATGCAGATCAGGAAATAAGAGGAAAGTCCATGCATCTCTCATGACAGGCTTCCTCTTCCTGGTAGGAGAGGGAGAGTGACGTAGCTGCTATTCAAGACTAACTTTAGGACAAAGACTCCACAGAGCAACGAAATGCATGCGGACAGCATTACCTGCTGGCTTCAAATGTTAAATATCTCAGCCTACATCCAGATAAAATTTTTGTTAGATTTGGGGAAGACTGAAACATGTCTGCACGTTTCTATTTCTGTTTGTAACTCCTTTGAGGAGATTTTCCCTCACTTCCCATCTCTGTCATGCTTGTACAAGAGAAAAAGGGGGGGTGTGACCACACAGACAGCACCACAAACACACAATCAGAAGTTCTAGCTCTTACAAAATAATTATTTTTAAAAAATTATTGCATCTCCACCGGAGAGATTTCACAGCATTTCCTGTACTGAGAGGAAATTCTCTTCAACTGCAGAGGGAATCAAACGCTTGCAAGAGGCTCAAACCTTCCCTACTCTCAAAACAAAACATATGATTTTGCTGGAGCTTGCCCTAAACCCCAAACAGTCAGGTTTTACTACTATCCAGGGCTTCAATAGAGACATTTCCCCTCATTTCCTCAATTGTTTTACCAGACAGGAAGTGAGGAAAAATCTGCAACAGGAATAAAAAAACAAGACAACAATAAAAAGCTGACAACATTGTTACTTCTGTCTGTGTTCAACAGAGATAGTGAGATAGAGACATTTCCCCTCACTTTCTGTCCTGCACCCATATTACCAGGCAGGAAGTAAAGGAATCTCTCCAGCAGAACCTCTGACTGCAGTAAAACATGACAGGAGTTCTAATACTACCCCACTCTATCCAAAACGAACAAGAAAATGGACTATAGATACACTTTAAAATCCTAGTGTGAGTATCAATGCAACCAGGGATAATGATCGATTCCCAACACACGATTACAAGTCAACCGATCATTAACTTGAAAGGGTGACAGCTGCCACTTATAAATTGCAGGATTCCTGCTACAGGAAATCGCAAGTTCCTGACACAGGAATATATATATATATAATCAGCTGAGAATTTTCCAACTGGCTCCTTCGATCAGCTGATGGGGGGATGCCGGGCAGAAGGGTGCCAACAGCGTCACCCGCGGTGTGAATTTCGGTCAGTTCATCAGGGACCACCCGAAAATCGACACGTGTATACCCTGCTTAAGAAGGTACAGATTGATCACCATGAGAGCAAGGTAATTTTCATGTTCAAAAGAAGATCATTGACAGCCTTCATAGCCCCTCAGTAAAGACTTCTTTTCAATCCTGACAAGTGGTAGCAGGAGAGAAGATTACAGCACTGCACCAAATAAACTCAAGAGTATGGGACAATCCCCGGGGGAATATTTGTTGCTGTTTATCTTAATGCAAAAATACATTTCACAATCCAAAAGAAACCAGCTTCAGTATTAACCATAAATGCCACTGCTTATTCATATACTGAAAAACTATTTTACAATGCATGAAAATGATGCTGTAAGAAATCAGTCTTGTCTACTACAACCAATAAATTCCCAAGTGTCAGTTCCATAGTCCAGCTTCTAAAATGAAACACAGATTCTGATTGGCTGCTATGGTCAACAAAAAATGTCCCTGTTAGTTCACTGGGGTAGGAGCCCATACTAGTTTAATTAGTGATCTATGAAAAACAAACAATCATTGCACTTATGAAATGAATACTCATCAGCTCAGTGACAGCTATGTTACATGGATGGATGCAGCTGTCTGGCAGAGCCAGTATCATCTGAGCTTGGTTGTGCTTAGATCAATTACTTTCTCCATCAACTCATCCCCTCACAGTTATTATCTTTTTTGTATCATGTGTCCCTTCCTTTTAGATTGCAAGCTCTCATGAGTAGGGACACCTAACCTTTTATTGTATTGTAACTGTACTGTCTCCCAACTTTTACCACAATATAAATCCTGTATCTTAATAATAACAATAATAATGGCCACGTTGAATGCTAGCATTTAAGCACAATTGCATAGCACTCCATTCAAGTTACTCGCAACTAACCATTAATGTACCTCGATTGATTCCATATACAGCATTCAGACAAGGGTGACACATACTGTAGCTGTGCTTATAAATCACCCCTGTAGGTTAGCTTTGAATAATTCTAAATATATCACATCCTAAAATATAGCACTTCTCAGCAAAGAGATAACTGACTGAACGTCCCCCTTCCAGCAAAGCACATGCAGCAAGAAAAAGAACACGCTATCAGCTAGTGCAAAACATGCAGGACTCACCAATTTCCTCCTAATTTCAAGCCTGTCTCTCTTGTACTCCTGCTTCCTCTGTCTACTCTTCCTCTCTGCCCCCTCTGTGCATCAAAGCAAGACCCCCTACCCACAGTGCTCCTCCCCCATCTCTGTGGCTGGTAAAGGGATCAGTGAGTGAGGGAGGGGGGAATCAGTGCAATGCGGGGGAAGGATTACACTTTATGTGCACAGGACTTTTATCAGGACCTAAACAGTAACGCTGCCCATACTGTACATGTGCTGTCCACACTATACATGTGCTAGACACCGTTTTTTTGACCGGTTAAATGTATCCATGGACTTAACAGAATTGTTGTTGGATGTGGGCGTTTTTTGGCTTAAATGCATGCTCGTAAAAAAAATGTTTATGGGTACCTGTGACTGTAAGGATCCATTCACACCTAGGCGTATTGTCACAGCTGATTCTGCGCGACAAAACGCTCCACCTAAGGAATCCCATTCAGTTCTATGCGAGTTCCTGTGAGTTTTGTCGCAAGCAGAAATACGCCTGTCACTCGAAATAGTACACAAGCTACTTTGGTGCAGATTTCAGCGTGTTTTGTCCCATGGACTCAATGGAAAACGTTTCAAAAACGCGCATTGTGATATTTTTTTTGCACGTGTTTTTTGTCGCCTAGCTGTGAATCCAGCCTAACAGATGCCCTCAGCTAAATCATCCTAAAAGGTGCCCATACACCTTACAATTATCTGCCGATGAAAACTCTATATGCTCAAACGAAAATTTGATCGTTCGATGAACGAAAATCGGCCAGTTACTGGTGCTGACGAACGGTGATCGCGAACTACATTGGTCTGTGCATGATGGGCTGTTTGAATGAAAATTAAAACAAGGTTGCAATGGTTGTAAGGTGTATGGCCACCTTAAGGAAGAGTCTACGAGTTTGAATGGACGCCTTTAATCATATTACTCCCAATCCATTTCTAACATTTCCATATAGGAAGCAGAAAGACTTCCCAGCCCAATTACGGTCTACTCTGCTATACAAATGAGATAGTGAATTCAGTTACCTGGGATATAAAACCTAACATAGCAACTAAATATATTGTAGTTTACCAGGCTTGAGCTGGGGGGGCTACATTTTTTTCCATCTTCATTTCATTTATTTTTACCTAGTGATCCTGCCGGTAATAAACTTCCTGCCCTAGGGTGACAATGTATATTTATACAGGAGCAGAGTTGTCACCCTAGGATGTGTGATCCTGATTTGCAGGGTCCTGAGTCTATAGACTAAAGCTGGCCATACACTAATATTTTTTTTGCTCAACTCGCGGGCTGAACCAAGAAAATATTAGGGATTCCTCCGTCAACACTTACGAGCGTTGATCGAGAAATCTCCTGCTGTTTGTACGGTATGCTAACGGTGTCAGAATTGGCTGCCAGCTCTGTTCGTATGAAGATTTTCCAACCAGCTCCTTCAATCAGCTGATCGAGGGATGCCAGCCAAAAGGGTGCCAACAGCGGCAGCCACTGTGTAAATTTCACCCGGTTCATCATGAACCGGCTGAAGTTCGTATAGTGTATGGCCAGCTTAAGCCTAAGCAGAGCTGGCCCATGTTAGCACTAGGAGATTTGCACCCACATATAATAATCGGGGTGTATGAACAGGAACCCATTGGAAGCAGAAGGGTCATACATGAGATTCAGAAAGGGAAGAAAGGGTCAATAAAAAAAAACTGAAACTAATAAGCAGGCTGCAAGTTGATCAATATGAACACATAGAATCTAGTTCTACTTTAAACTTACCACAGAGGGGGTTCGGTAATCCCCCAAAAATCTCCCCATTCCTTCAGTCTTCATTGCAGAAGAGAAAAGGATAAGAAGTGAGATCAGTAAAAAGTCACTCGCACTCTAATATAATGTCCAGTCAATCTATTTATTGACTAAATGGTGCAGCATTTCCATGCAACGCTTCAGAATGTTTCCTTTAGGTATGCATATGATCGGCGATTTACTGATCTCAAGTTATCTGCAGAGACATCTGCTGTCGCTACCGCACCCACCCTGCAAGCTGGGTCTTCTCCGGTCAGGAGTGCGATGGGTTATCTTGGATTTCTAAGGATAAGAAGTGGTCGCACCACTGTCAGCTCCGGGTGAAAATTGTTGTGCACATATTGTAATAGTGATGATATCAGCCCAATCCCTCTTTCTACGGGAGATATCTGCCTGGCTATGGACATCCTAAATTTGCATACATGTGTGATCAGGTCACAGGAATTTCTTAAATTGGACCCAAAAGACTGGTCAACAGGGGTAAGACCAACTAAAGCTGGCCATGCACAGTGAGATTTTGAATGGTCACTTTCACAAGATGGTAATAGCAGGAGCAATCTTAAATAATCAGTCGAATTAAATCCAGTAACATGACCCTCATGTTATATGATCGCTTGACGTTTCTGAATTGAACAATCAAACGTATTCTGTGTGTGGTTATCTAAGGGCCAGACAGATATCTCAAAATATTAGGCAGTGAGATATCTCTCTGTGCATAGATTGGTGCAAAACTGACACCCTCCATGACTCAGCTTGGGATTAAAAAGGAATATGTGTTTTCCTGTAAAAAAAACACAATAGCTCTTTATTCTCAGAGATTTTCCAACATGATGTCAAATATCTGTATGAGATAACTAGCACATCTGACTCATTGGTCTTCGTGAACATTTATAAACCCATTCAGTTACAAGTTATGGCCAAACTGAGTGCACTATTTGCATATGATGAGAAGCAAGACAGGCAGCTTCCTGTTTTTGGGCCACTGGCTATGAGGCCCCATTTACAAGGTGCATAAATGGATTTAAATGCAATGCAAGGAATTATGGAGAAATGGAAAAGATTAATAAATCAGAAAAAGATATATGGAACCATTGCTGCTGCAGCATGCCATCACATTCATATAAGTGTCTCATCTATAATCCTGTAAGAAACCCTTGCCTTTATCCCCCCAGTAAGCATGCACATCCTCTCCCTGTTTTCGTCTTTAGAATTCAAACTTATTTTTTTCTGATCTCATTCTTACTTTTCTACTCCTACAGTGTGCCCACCCCAGGGCTCTTTGTCATCATCTACACTGCTCCACTCCTCACGGTGGCTCCTTCTGCCCCCTAGCTTTGTGCTTTGGGCCATGTGCTTGCATCCTCAATGTTCTATTCATCCACTGTGCCATTCTCTCCCATCTGGTTTCGTATTCCACACTGCATCCTATTTGCTCTCCGTGATCGGTCTTTACTACCTCTTAAGTATTGAATTTCTTTGCACTGGATTCTAGCTACTGGCCACTCCAAAACCATTTAGTCTCCAAGACTGGAATGGAAGATCCTGAAGCTTCTTCTAATTGTTCAGCAGACATGTAAGCATACTCAGTATGTGTCCTCATACACTCATAAAACAGACCAGGAAACAGACAGACAGTGAAAGGTCACCGCTAGATGCGTGAAAATTAGTCCTGGGGCTAGTTTCAAACTTTCAGTACTGACAAGTATATTGACAGGTACCAACTGGATGACAGCTCTTAAGGCCCCATTCACACCTAGGCGTATTGTAATATGCGCGACCGTCGCGCGGTTTTTTATACCGCGATTTGCGGTAAAAAAGTTGCGCGGCCGTCGCGCGATTCCGAAGGCTACTTCGCTGTATCCCAATGGAAAACGCCCTACAAAACGGCCCAAAGTAGTCCCGGGACCTTTTCAGGCGTGGGCCGTTTTGTAGGGCGTTAGGGACGGGCGGAAATACGGCAAGGTGGGAACGAGGGCATTGACTACAATTCGGATTTTGTATGAAAGTACTCTTTTTCAGAACGTTTTGTTCGAATATCAATTAGTATGGTGTATTTGACAGATGAAAAGAACAATGTTCCCGAAAATATTTCAAAAGGAGCATGCTGGAATTTTTTTCTCGATCAAACAAATTTCTAACATGGTTTCGTTCGGAAACTCGATTTATTCCAAAATAGAATGTTAAATAAAAACAAAAATTAAACTAAATTTCAAATGACAATCGGCAAGTTTCTAATGCCAGTATCAAACGTTTCCAATTGTATTTTTCGTACGAACCTTCATGCAAAAATCTACCTGTGTATACCCTACTTAAGCCCACTCAGTTTTCCTCTGCCAAGATTCTTCCCCACTTTCACCCATGCCCACTCTCCTCCCCTCCATGAACATTGTACACCTTTTACATCTATACCCACTCTCCTCTGCAAACATTCTCTACCTCTTCCATCTATGCACTCTCTCTTCTGTGAACATTCTCTACCTCTTCCATCTATGCACTCTCTCTTCTGTGAACATTCTCTACCTCTTCCATCTATGCACTCTCTCTTCTGTGAACATTCTCTACCTCTTCCATCTATGCACTCTCTCTTCTGTGAACATTCTCTACTTCTTCTGTCTATGCCCACTCTGCTCCCCTCTGTCAACATTCTTCATATTTTACGTCCATGCTCGTCCTCCTCCCCTTTTTGAACATTCAGCACTTTTTACATCTATGCCCACTCTCCTTCCCTGAATGAACATTCTCTACCTCTTACAATCATGTCCACTCTCCCCTTCTCTGTGAATATTCCCCGCCTTCTACAACCAGCCAACTCTCCTCTCCTCCGTGAACATTCTACACCTTTTACATCTATACCCACTCTCCTCTGCGAACATTCTCTACCTCTTCCATCTATGCACTCTCTCTTCTGTGAACATTCTCTACCTCTTCCATCTATGCACTCTCTCTTCTGTGAACATTCTCTACCTCTTCCATCTATGCACTCTCTCTTCTGTGAACATTCTCTACTTCTTCTGTCTATGCCCACTCTGCTCCCCTCTGTCAACATTCTTCATATTTTACGTCCATGCTCGTCCTCCTCCCCTTTTTGAACATTCAGCACTTTTTACATCTATGCCCACTCTCCTTCCCTGAATGAACATTCTCTACCTCTTACAATCATGTCCACTCTCCCCTTCTCTGTGAATATTCCCCGCCTTCTACATCTATACTCACTCTCCTCCTTTCTGTGACTATGCTCCACCTTTATCATCCACTTCCCTCCTCTCCCTCTTACATCCATGCCCACTCCTATCCTGTCTATGAACATCCTTCACCCCTCTACGAACATTCTATACTGCTTATATCTATGCCTACTCTTCTTCCCTCTGTGAACATTCTTCCACACTTCCATTCATGCTCACTCTCCTCCCCGCTCTGAACAGTATCCACTATTTACATCCATGCCCATTTTCCTCTGTGAACATTTTCCATCTCTTCCACTTCATATCTTCCAAATGTTTTTACATTGTTATGTGACTGTCATAACTGCTCAAGTTGTTCAGCAATCCTTGTGGTGCAAAGGTACCAGCAACTAATAGTTACAGTGCCATCAATCAGTCACTGAAATTTTATACCGGACTGAACAGAATACCGGTCAGATGAAGAAGAAACAAATTCTGTTTTATACATACAATTTGTGGAAGAAATTGTAGCATAATTTTTTTAGTGTCTTTCTATAAAAACAAAATACGATTTAATGTCAATAATATAGTATCTTGCCATACACAACTGGCTGGCACCCTTTAAGTTGCTTTGCATCAGAAGCATAAGGAACATTTCTAACACCTGAAAGTTGGGCTGGGAGATTGCATCTCACACGAAAAATTCTATAAAATTTCCCTTTAAAGGCAACATCCATAAAATGAAGAGCAGAGACTAACACAGGATAGAGCACGGCTGGGGGGGAGAGCAGGACAGTGAGAACATACAGAGCACTGATGTAAGGTCAGTGAAAGTACACAGAACCCTGGAAGCAAAGGGTCACTGACAGTATGCAGAGCACTGAAACAAGCAGGCTTAGAAAATATAAACACAACACAAGAGGGAGCAGGATTAACAATACACAGAAAGCTGTAGGAAGTTCTGTGACAACATGCTACAAACTACAGGAGGACAGTTAACACTACACAGCCAATCTAAAGACAGAAACATCAACTGTAAAGGATACGGACATGGCTATTACTGTTCGAGAAGTTATCATCAGGCAAAAGACCAAATAAAAAAGGGAAAGTGGTAAATGTTCACAGCTATGTGAATTTCTTTTTTTACCCTTTGTACTTTAATAGACATATTTGTGCTCGTACAATCACCACCTTATTGAGGAAAGTCATTTCTTTCTATGCCGGCCATTGCTTAGAATATCAAAATGTACCGTAGCTGTGACTGTAAAACGGTCTTGACCAGCATTAGAACTTTTTGTGCTCCCGGTTCATTATGATGATCTGCTAAGCCAGCTGCAACCTTAAAGACTAATCAAAATGAACCAGCGAGGACATTGGATGTCCATCTTTTTATAGGTGTTTTGGGCTCTAGATAGCAATACTCGAACACTAACTGCCCTTAAAAAACAAACTGCATTGTTCAAAGTAACACATCTCCATATGATGTAGGGCTAGTTCACACCAAGCGCGTTCCAGGAGCAGAGCAGTTACAGAACGGATCAAAACTGCGTCCAATGTATTCCGATGGTATTTTGGGCTCAAGTTCACACCGCAGCGTTTAGTTCCAGAGCATGTAAAAAGAACTGCAGCAAGCCCTATTTCACCTGCTCTGGAATGCATGCAAACGCATATTAAACAACGCAGGGATGTCAAGCACCTTATTTTTGTTCTCAAAGATTCACTTTTGAGGTTGGGCAAATAAATATTAAAGCCCAAATCTGGTCAAACGTTTTTAGGTTTTGGCTAGAGTGAAAAACAGGACGGCCCCTAAAATGAGGCAACCTGAAGCAGTTGCCTCAGGCGGCATCTCATTCAGGGGCACGGCCACAGCGTCCTAGGTTGCTAAGAGCTAAGCAACCGGTGGTCACTTTGTCTGGCTTCCTGCCCAGCTCATTGACATCACTGGCTGCCAAGAGCAGAGCAGGATGCTCTGGCTTGCATCCCACTGAGCTCCTGGCAACCAGTGATGTCAGGGAGTTGGACAGGAGGCCAGAAAGAGCTGCTGACAGCGCGGTTGTGCATCCTCTGCCACCGCCACAACCACCTCAGGTGGCAAAGTACCATAAGGACAGCCCTGGTGAACAATATTAAAACCCTGGTCAGGCCTTTGATGTCTGTATCCCCATTGGAGGGATTTAACTGAATTCCCTGCATTACTGACCCATGTCAACAAGACGGGATATCAGTGTAAATCTCTCCAATGGGGACACCAACAGTAATAAAGACCCCAGAGAGGTTGCTGCCCTTCTCTATGCAAAAAAATTAAACAGAAAATGATGGGAGTTTCCACAGTTTGGCATTTTATTGACAACTGGTACAGGAAAACATGCAGTGATATAAAAATATAACAAAATGGTAGTTTTTGCTCTTTTTATAGGTTGAAAACAACTGGCAACAACCGGCATTCCCCTAAAACAAAATCTATTTTCTGCGCAGTTGTGCCCAGTGAAGAGCTATTCTTTCAAAAGGGTTTCCGATTCCCTCTAAATATTTAACCCCCTCCCTTCCTAACTGTATTTGTATGAACCACTTTGCCAGGGGGCTTGTGTTGTACTTATTTATTTCTAAAGCAGACAGGACATAATTATGTATGCACCTGTGCAAATGTCCTAAACGCATTGACAAATGCTGGCAAGAACATACAAATATAAAAGAACTATAAACAAGCGGGAAATCCAAGCAGAACATTCAGACAGATGCACTAAAGCCAGCACTGAAGCCAGCCTATAGTTTTGTGTTACAGTATACTTACTTTCAGAATTTAGACTTTGTTGGGATTGGCAGCGAGTAGGCATAATTCTCAAGTAGGTTCATGCAGGGTGGAAATAAAGAAAAAAAAACACTCAAAATGCAAGTTTAGGGCAGAACAACTTGTGCGTAGAGGTAGGAATTAAATTCTTGATATGCACTTTTCTAGCTCTCCATCAAAGCACCTTGAACATCCATACTAAAGAGCAAGGCAAGAAAGGAAATATCTGCCTATGTTTTCTAGGGATCATTGCTAGAAACGGGTCTTCAAAAGAATAAGGCCAAGCAGATCACAACAGAACTGTCCATGGATTTCTTCTGAGTTTCCATAGGCAATAGGGGTATCATTTATAAACTGTTTGCACAACAAACCGCTATGCGAATGAGATTCACAGTGCATTAAGGCCACTAGGTGGAGCCAAGGTGCATAGAAATTTCCTATACTGCATCTAGTGGCCATAGCGCAAATCTCATTCACATGGCTGTTTGCTCTGCCAACGGTTAAGAAATCACTTCCTATGTCATAATGCAACAGTTTGTGGCTGTGCCATTCTTTTACAATTATATATGCCACTAAACCACCATAAAATCACTAAATGTCATACAAGCTTATCACGTTAATGAAAACTGATTATCAATAATTTTTAAATCAGCGTATTTTATTAAAATAATACTTGCTGATCCTGCCATGAAGGCTCTTGATCAGGCACCTCTTGCTATAGAGTAACAACGATCTGTCCCCTTTTCACAAAAAAAGGTGAACTAACTCATAACACCCTCCTCACATCCTAGCAGTTTTTATTATTGCTCTTGGCGGGTATTGTTTGTCTCGACACTTGCTGGGGGTTATTGCTGGAGGTTATCATTGGTGGCTATGACACTTGTTAGGGGTTATCACTGATGGCACAGACACATCCTGGGGATGATCATTGTTGGCCCTGACACTTACAGAGGGTTATTGCTTGCCTTAACACATGCTGCTTGCATGCTGTGGGTTAACACTGCTGGCACTTGCACCAACATCGATCAATGTACAGGGAAAAGGTGGCACACTACAAGCAATACACTTGCGAAGAAACACCCACTTTATTGACCATCATGCTCACTTTTGGCCATGCCCACAAGTGCACAGTGGGTGGCATGGTATGGGCGCCACATTTTTCTTTTCAGTCCCTTCAAGGGGAGCAGCAGATGGCCCAGGTGGATCACCAGGTATTTCTTCTCAATCCCTTTAAGATTTTGCTCCCAATTCTTTTCAAATGTTGGCAATTATGTTTTTTTATGTCTACTGACATCCATTATAGAATTGATTTTTGCAGCTATACCAAGCCACATGCTTTCAACATTGAAAGGGTAACCTTGCAAGGGGGCTGGAAAAGACCCCCCACAAAGCACCTTGTCGAAATCCAAGCCCTAAGAGTATGTGGGGTTTTTTCAGGAGGAGGAAGGGGGGGGGGGGATCTGCACGCCCCCAGATATTCTTGTACCCCTCTTTACTCATTTCCCCAAAATTGTAAAAAGTAAATAGACACCCACAGAATGAGCCTTACAGTTCCTTAGAGAGACAGAGATATACACATCAGTGTGCTGCTTCTTTCACTGTCCAGTCAGTGGCTGGAGAATGGACAAAACCAGCAAGTGTTGCTGAATTACAACAGAGAAAACATGAGGTCTTGTGCTCTGCTACACAGGGCTGTTGATGTGGAAGAGCTTTGTAAATCTCATAATGTGATGGACAGAAAGCCAAGTCATTTGGTAGGCAAAACAGCTCCCATACATGCATTGCATTTGTATATTTAGAGATATTTGCAGAAAGTTCAGCTTTAAGTTTTTGTGGTTGACATGTTTTCGGAGTATCCTGGATGGGTTTAGGTTGCAGAGTTTACACTAACAATGGGCCCTCTACCCAATAGGCCCTCTACCCAGAACCTACCAACTTGCAGCAGGTCCACCATACATGGCACCTGGTTGGCTAGACATGTGCCAGGTTGTTACAATTATTTGGACAGGATTTTGTTTCAGAATTGGTTGTGGTTTCTTCTTTTAAATGACTTTAGGGTTACGTAGTCAGTTTAGAGGCAATTAGTGCTGAGAGGAGTATATTGTAGGTCTTCCATTACATACCTCTAAACCTTTCCATCTCTGGTCCTCTCCCACAACATCAAACTGTCTGAGGGCACAAATCACACAGAGAAGAGCATTTAATACCCAAACACATGATGTGTGCTGTTTTTTCATCTACTTGGCGGAGCAGTAACCACACACCGGAGCAAACATCTGAATTATTCCATTTATTTCTTACAGCAATAGGCACGAAGGAAACATAAAACTAGGTTTACTTCACTGCATTGGTTGCAGAGTCTCTGAAATTAAAATGGGGTTATGCTATTTGGATGCGATGACGGCTTACAGCAGTTTTTGCTTAAAGTACACTTTTCACCTGTTTCACACTTTACAGGAATCTTACAGGAAGACAATCCATCATTTAGGAACTGCACTGGACATTTCTCCTGCTCCTATCAGCTTACAGTGAAATGTGCTGAATGTTGGAAACAGCTGTACTCGTTTAGCAACAATAAACATAACTAACTATAGAACAAGAATGAATACATCAAGCAACTAAAGGGTCACGCATAGGGAGTCAAAGGTCTCGGGTCATCTTTCACTTTTAAACCTCCCGGGGAGCAAAGCATACTTATACCATTATTTAATAAAGCAAAGAGCAATGTGCCAGTAGCTCATAATACCCAATCAGAAATGGCTCTTCACTGTTTTGACTTTCTCCGGGTTTTCATAAATGAGCAATTGTGTGTTTGCTTCTGACATGCATTTGTGAAGCATTTTTGAAGAATGTGGAACACAGTGTTTCAGTTTCAAATCAGATTATATGGAGCAAAGTTAACTTGCGTTTACTGTTATTTTTGTTTACTGTTATTTCTGCCAAGTATTGCGTTACATTTTGTATACACAGCAAATTTTATTCTGCTGCGTGTCAACAGTTTTTATTTCTTAATAAAAGTCAATGCATCTCAAAGGCAAGGAACTGGAATCACTCTGTATATGACTTCCTTCTGAATTCAACCCATGTAGGCCTTCGAGAAAAGGCGGCAAAACAGCTTGTTAGGGCCCATTTCATTCGTGAAGTCATGTACTGGTTAAAACATATAGGCACATGTAGAATGCAGCAAACACAAAAGTGCAGTCTGGATCTTCTGCAGGAGGGGCAAACAAATGGAAAAAGGGGGGAAGCCCTTCGACCAACTCTTCTTTTGAGGTTTACCTCACCCCACCGTAGCACTTGGGAAACAGCAACACCTTGCATGGTCGGATGAGAGAGGGAACGTGTCTCCCCATACCCAAGAAGTCAAAGAATATTGGGGTGTTTTGGCATACTCTGAAGCTGTAGGTATGTACGGTCCTATACCTTTTGGTGCCAAACACTTTTAGGGCTCGTTCACACCAGTTCAGTTGAGCTGCATTGACCTGCAAAGATCAACACAGGTTCAGTGCTCGGGCACACAAAAAACAATTATTTCCACACAAGAATACTGCCTTGAGGTGGGTTGGAGTGTTAAGTAAAAATTGAGACATACTGCTTTTTTTTTTTTTTTAACAAAGTACTAGAGCTTACCTGAAGTCACCATTGGTCACCTCAACACAGCTCCACTGCGGTGCACAGAAATAAATTAAATGGAATTTTGCGACATGTCAATGAAGTTAAAACAAAAAAAGGTAAACAGTGCCATGTGTTGTAACAGTGCAAGACACGGCTCCTCACTGCCTGTACACAATGGACACCAGCCTGCATGCTATAAAGGCTCCTATTAGTGTGCTGATTGGTGTGAATGAGGCCTAAAGCAGTTCTTTACTTTGCGTGAACAAGCAGTTTGAAATTTACTTTATATCTAGTGCTCGCCTTTGCTGTTGTCATTAAATAAAACTCAGGAAATAATAGTTAGGGGTTTATTTAAAACTAATGGTATGCTAATGGAGAGCAGATATCGATATTCGCTACATGTTATAAAAGAGCCCCTTAATCTAACCGTCTTTGTCCTAGGGCATGCATTTGTACCCGTACGGATGTGCAAGTTCGGGTCAGTGTGTAGACACAGCCATGTCCGGTCATTGAGTTGAATAGGTGGCTGCACGTGGTATCACACACCAGCTGTCCCTCCTGGGCGCAGGTTTCTGCACGGACGTGCACGCTGTATTGCTCTCAACATCTGTGTATACGAGTCCAAAATCTCATCCTCCTTGGTCATGTCTAAGAAGCACTTTGTTAGTTATAGTGTCAGTCAGTATGATGGACTAGTAAACGAGTACCACAAAAAATTTCATGGTGCCCATGCCACTTCCTTGTACTCATGCAAATTGAACGTTCTATCTTAAAAAAATGCACATGATGATTTTCAATGAAAAGTAGGTCCAAAATATTGAAACTATTTTCTGAAGATGTTTCAATAATTACACACACAAGATTAGGAAAGGAATGGCCGACTTTAGAAAATGGAAATGTGTGGACTAGGAGGTGCAAAATTCCGTTTAGTTATAACTAGAGCTATGGCATCTTACACTGTACGTCCCAGATCCGTCTACCATATTTCCCTTCCTCTCTTCCAGTCAAACTGGGAGCTTTAGGTGTTTTTGGCAACCTTTGCATGTTCTGGTGCCTCAATTTTGCATTCTCCATACCATTAAAAAGTGACACTAAACTCAGGAGTTAAATCTCAAAAATACATTCAAGGACCTTAACTATTAACAAAAAAGTATCTTATTTGTGTATCACTCGGCTGTAGATCCTCAAATCATCTCTGGATTGGTGGTGACACTATCCTTCCTTCTGGAGGGTGACTACTTTTCTTCCCCATGGTCCCTGTGTGTGTTGTAAAGTATTTACCGCTCCAAACTCACTCCTGTGATTGAATACAATCTCAATACAAATTAGCTAACTAAATATGAAATTGTAGTCCATCACGGGAGTGAGCTTGGAGTGGTCCTTCACAATAACCATAGCAGGAGAGCAGACTCGGGAACTCAAGAACAGAGATATTACCTATCTACAAGGCATATAGTTGAACTATCCTGTATATACCAAAAAATTAAATAGGTTTGCATGAACTGACCCTTTAATACCTTAAATCTACTCAATACATTTTTTTGGCGAGGGGTATGAAAGCAGCATGAAACAGTATGCCAGGACACCACCTACATTACTGCCTTATTACACAAAATTATTTGTTTTAACTGCCATATAAAACTTTGTTGACAAGCTTAAACAATAAAAGGCCACATCCCAACAGCGAGCATCCACCCACCAATCCTTAGACTAATGACAAAGATGCAGCTGCCTTTGTGTACAATTTTCAGCAAAGCTTTCTAAATAAATAGTGTCACTTTTATCATCTCCAGCAGCAAAATGAATACTCCTGTTCAGTAGATACCACGATAAAGCAGGTAATCCTTTTTCATGCTTGCTATAACACTGTATGCTACTATGGCACACACAAAAAAAGACAAATTGTTGCATCTTCTAAGCAATTTAAGGGCGGCCGGCTCACTTTTTTGCAGTGAATGGCACCGTAGCCACGCCCTCCAGTCGCAGTGCGTTTGCACGCACGGGATCGCAAGGCACATTGTGCCTGCAGTGCGATCCGGTGCGATCAAAATGCTGCAAGCACTATTTTGACCGCACCAGACTGGACCGCAGGCACAATGTGCCCTGCGATCCCGTGCGGGCAATCGCATTGTGGCTGGAGGGCGTGGCTAGGGTGCCATTTACTTCAATGGCCCGCCACGCCCCACGAAATAGTGAGCCAGCCGCAATGCAGTGCGTTCCGGCCAGAATCGGGCCAGAACGCACTGCATATGGTGTGAACGTACCCTAACTGCGTGTCAGTCTAACCCTTTATAGGAGTAACATTTTGCCACAAGTCAGAACATGGATTAGCTGGTATGGTTATTCTGTAAACAGTTTCCAATTGTCCTTTGTTTAGACCCCATTCACACTGAGCAATTTGTAGCACAATTTCAGCTTTTAAAAAAAAATCGCTCAGATATCGCTCAATGTATCTTGTCCAATGCATTTCAATGGAGCTGTTCACAGCTCAATGTCGCCTGTAGCTAGTAGCTCAAGCTTGTCGCTCGAACATGACCTATTTTTCCAGTGGATTTTGTGCGATTTTACCCCAATAGGCTTTGATAGACTGCCAAACAAAGCGCTACGTAGCACGACAAAATGTGCACTGTAGCTCAATGTCGCTCAGCTCAAATCAGCGCTGAAAAAGCACTGTAGCTCAGTGAGAATGGGGTCTTAGAGTTTAATGATACTTGACTGACACTGTCCGGAGGATAGATTTTATAGGATCATCACAAATATTTGAAGACTTTAATACAATAATTAGCTTTGTTATAATAATAATAAATGATACTACAGGATTTATGTAGCGCCAACAGTTTGCGCAGCACTTTACAAAATGGGGGGGACAGCACAGTTAGAACACAAGTTCAGTACAATAGGGTTGAGGAGGGTCCTGCTCGTGAGAGCTTACAATCTAGTAGGAGGGGCAAGTAATACAAAAAAGGTAATTGTTTAGATTGAGTTAGTGGAAGAAGTAAAAAGGACAGTTATGTTGAGGTGGGATAGGCTTCCCTAAAGAGATGAGTTTAAGGATTGCCTGCAGGTGGACAGAGTAGGAGAAAATGGACCGATTGGGTAGGGAGTTCCAGAGGATGGGAGACACTCTGGAGAAGTCATAGAGGCGGGCATGGGAGGAGATGACGAAAGAGCTGGAGAGCAGGAGGTCTTAAGAGGAGCAGAGAGGATGGTTTGTATGATATTTTGAGATGAGGTGGAGATGTAGTCGTGGGGCAGAGTTGTAGACGGCTTTGTATGTTGTTGTTAGTATTTTGAATTTTATTCGTTGGGCAATTGGGAGCCAGTGGAGAGATTGGCAGAGAGGGGTGGCAGACACTGAATGGTTGGTAAGGTGGAGGAGACTGGCAGCAGCATTCATGATGGATTGAAGGGGAGATAGCCTGTGCAGAGGTAGGCCAACAAGGAAGGGAGTTACAGTAGTCGAGGTGAGAGATTACAAGGGAGTGAATTTGAAGTTTGGCAGATTTGTATCTGACTTAGTATCAGCCTCTATAAGTCCCTGTACAGCAGAGATCAAACCTTGCCTGTGAATTCCCTCCCCCCCCCGCCTTTAGTACCCCAAATGTGTCTGTGCTCTCATTATAGTCTGTCTGCTATATCACTATTGCCACTGGTCCACTGATTTGGCACTTGGACAAACCAGGCCACACAGTCAAGTAGTGACCTATCACAAGCACATCCATGACCCAATTTGGGCCCCGACCAACAAATGACACTAATGATGGATTGATGTTTCAATCAACTAAAAAAATGAAATTAAGTTATTGGTGACACTGGTTTGCCAGATAAGCCCCTGGCTATTATATGTATCTTGGACACCTCAATCAGTGAAATCTACAGTTTATAATTCCTCACTCTGTTGCTAGCCACCTGAGCCAAGAATTCTATTCTCTATCATATAAAATAAAATACAAATTTTAAAAAGTGTGCAAGACCCTCTTTATAATGTCCAAAGCAGGTGTCAGGGATGAGATCTCACCAATAGGGTCTCCAAGAAACCTTTCCATGGAATAGCTCTCCAGCATCTACCAAAAACTGAAGTACCTGGTTGGAATGGACTGACCCACCAAGTTTACAGGATGGGGATGTTACTGTACTCCAACATTAAGAAATGTCCATAGATGGAGTGAACTTCAACCAATCTGTAGAAAAAGCCCCTACTCTGGGAAGAGGAGTCCGTCGTATTTCTGGAGAATCGGAGTCTTCTGTGAGTGTTTACAGAAAAGAGACATGAAGCTTAGAGTGTTATGTTTTATGTAGGATGATGGAAATTTGTGTATATACCGGGGCTGCCACTGCACATCGCTCCTTCCTGAAGGACCCCTACAATCACGTCACTGACCGCAATGTCTCTCAGAGTATACACAGGACATAGCAGTGGCTGCATCACTAACAGACCCCCTCAGTTCTAACTCAGCTAAGCGAATACTCAACATACTTTAATCCATACACCCACCAGGACGGGCCTTCCCAACCACACTCTTGCTATTCATATTTATGTGCAGAAGGAGTTATTAAAAGACCTCTTTGTGTGAGCAGATTGTGAAGGCCAAAAAGTCAGCTATATCTACATACAGGAATGCAAAATACAGCTTCTCCGTCTTTACAGAGAGTAGCAAAATGCATGCAGACATCTCCGTAAGATGATGGTTTGGGAGACAACTTTCCATACTTGGTCACACCTGAACCTGCATTGATTACTACACAACTCACCTAAATAACAATGGGCAATGTGTCTTCACCAAAGGGCAGGTCATTCAAAGATTTCCCAACTAGTTGCCATTAGCAGACATATGTGAGCTCAACCCCCTAGATTCACCCCCATACAACTCAACCTTCGTCTGGCCATTGCACTGGGCACTCAATTTGGGGTGGGAGAGATCTGTTTATGGTCAAGCTCAGTTCTTCTCTGCATGTCCATTTTTTCTCCCAGAAAATATATTTCAGCACCAATTGCAGTTATCGGGTTGCTTAAGGAAGACAAGAAATGGTTAAACAAGAGATTATATATATATATATATATAGTAAATGGGTAAGCCGTATTAGTCCAGTAGACAATATGTCAAAAAAACTAAAACAAAGTATTGCAGTATGCAATGATACCTTTCTTATTGGACTAACATAATATTTAAAAAACAAGCTTTCGAGAGTTAACCTCTCTTCTTCTTCAGGTCAGAAGCAATACTATAGCAGGGCTCAAAATTTCCACTCGCCTGCTCGCATTTGGCGAGTTAAAATAAGGTGAGGGCGAAAGGAAATTTGGGTCTCCAAGTATCGGCCCGCGGGCCAACCTCGGCCCGTGAGCCGGTACTATGTGGCCCATAGCCATCTGACATGTCAGGTACACGGTCGCAGATTGCGTACCTGACTTGCGGGAGAAGCTCCACGGTCTGCATCTGTGTCGGATGCAGACCACAGAGCTGCCCCTGTCAGCACTGGCATCTTTTTTTTTTATAAATTCTTTATTTATGATTTTTTTCGGTGCTCATCTTGTGGGAGGCGCTCACAATTCTGCCCTGCAACAGTGCAGACAATACATAATTGCTTAATAGAACCCCCCCCCTCCCCCCCAAATCTACCCTCACTCACTGTGCCCGAGAGAGCAGGGACGAGTCAGCGGCAGCGCTGGTCCAGTGGGAGGAGCTCCAGGTGGGGTCCTAATTTTCCTGGCTTAGAGGTGCTGGACAGCTAAATTAGAACCCCACCTGGAGCTCCTCTCGCCGGACCAGCGCTGACTGGCCGCTGCGGGTTTTTCTTCACTGCTGCTCCGGTGGGCAGCACTCCGAGCGGGGTCATCTGGCAGTCTCCGGCCACCCAAATTATGACCCCACCTGGAGCTCAGCCCACCGGAGCAGCAGTGACGCGACGCTCGGCGAGGTAAGTAAGAAAAAAAAACATAGCGCAAGCTTCGGCGCTATGTATCGGGGCATTTTGACAAGTACAAGTACTTGTCAAAATGCCCTATATCGGGCCCAATTCCGATGCTAGCATCGGTATCGGGACATCCCTACTTACAACCATCGCACGACTTTCATTATGCGACGGTTGTAAGGTCATTAAAGTTTCATAAGATCTGACCATCTTGGACAGGCAGATCGTACTTGCGATCATCGCAAGCCCTCCCCGCTGAGGGGCGGGCTTCCGATGATTGCAGTGCAGGCATTCATCTTCCGACCACGCGACCAACCCGCCAAAAATCGTACGATTTTCGGCAGGTTTTCCAGCGTGCTTGGAAGACGAAAGCCGTACGACCTTACAGTAGAAGCGGTCGCATGCTGCCCATACACCTGCCGATTATCGTACGATCGTGGGATCACCCACAACTATTGTACGATAATCGGCAGGTGTATGGGCACCTTTAGTGTATGTGTATATTAGGCCCCATTCACACCTACAGTATATTTCAGGTGTGATTAGATTCCTGTGTCAGGAACTTGCATTTTCCTGCAGCAGGAATCCCTAATCTGCCGTTTACAAGCGGCAACTATCATAAGATTATTTAAGAGGGTGTGTTTAGGGGCGGAGTTAAGGCCGGGGCAGGGTTAAGGCCGTGACACACCGCACGCAATGCAGCGCAGAGCGGTGGCGCGCTGCCTTTGCGAGCAGTGTATCATGTCATTTTCTCCTGGGCACCTCAGCTGGCGAGAGCTCGTGGAACTGAGCGTGCCGAGATGAACAATTTCAACTTCAGCTGAAGTTGCTGTCAATCATCTGACTGCACTCAGCTCACACACTGCACACAAAGCTCCATGCCGGATTGCTTTGCTTCGCTCTGCACGGCTTCGCGTGCAGTGTGTCACGGCCTTAAGGGTTAGGTGGATTCACCTGAACTGCACATCCGTGCGGGTGCGGGGGTCCCTGCTCAGACGCAGACAGGATCCATCCTGTCCGCATACAAGTACGGACCCCCGCACGGATGTGCAGCTCGGGTGAGCGTACGGCCGCGTACTCCCATAGAGAAGAACAGGCTGCTTACGTGATCCCCGCTTCCACTGGCTCCAAGACCGGCACTTGCCGCCTCTTTCCCCTACGCTGTGATGGTCGGAGGTCTGCTGATGTCACCATGTACAATGCAGAGCCCATAGAACTCATACATGAGGACACTAAGGGACTGCTCACAAGCTGGCGTGTAGAGGAGAGAAGTGGGAGCGGGCATCAGGCAAGTAAAAGTACTTTAACAGGTACACCGGACCTACACAACCAATTAACCCTTGCAGCCCCACTACATGGAGGGAGAGTTTTTTTTCCACCGGAGATAGACTTTAAGATTATTTACATAAAACTTATTTTTTGTAGAAGTTTAAAAAGGAAAAGTACTATACATTCCCTATAAAGTACCTTTCATCTCCCCTCTGGGAGTCTGGATACCGATCTTTATGGGTAGCTGGCCCTGGTATTGTTTACCTCCTCCAGCACTTCTGATATGAGCAGTGTATG
>NW_017307321.1:217977-222775 GCF_000935625.1 Nanorana parkeri
GGGGGAGTGGTGGGACGACATTTGGGGGGGTACAATATCCTTAACAATGAACTATCCATATGTATGTGCATGGTGCTACTCTTAGCTTGGTGGCCACTAAACAAATTCAACCAGACTGATGAACATCGTAGATCAGATGGCGGCATCTGCTGAGACCTTCTTCTATCAGTTGCAGTTTCCGAATATCTCTCCACTTCCGCTCACCTCATCTGTGCACAGAACAGCAGCAGCATCTTCATCACCTTCATATGTCAAGTGTAAACCACATACAACAACCACAAGCTGCTCATCAGCAACACGTTAGAATAATACAGAAGGAAGATTTGGGGCCGGTGATTTTATAATCTGATGAAGCCAGTTCAGTCTGTTTGCCAATATATTTCTTAACACGTGTTCCTTACTAAACAATGCCCCAAAGGGATTTGTATTTGTCCAGCCAGTCTTGAGATTTACACAGCTCTGTCATACAGCACAGCCTGATTTTTCTCTAGTGCCAGTACAGATTGCAGGTCTCCTCCCCTCCCTTAAATGTGACTGAGTAATAACGGTCCGTTTTAGCGTGGGGTTGGCTAGTGTCCCCCGAATGGCAGCGGTGTATAGTGGTGCCTTGCGTTGCTACAACATGGGGCACTGTTTCCTTTTTTTTTTTACTTCATACAATGTGTTCACTCCATTCAGGTCTTTGCTGACCTCGGGTGCACTGCAAAGAAATGCAGCATGCCTGTGTGACATCCGTGTTCAGGGCACATAGAACACAATTGTTGTGTGCCCTTGCGGTGACTGGCGGAAAAACACTAGTCACTGCACACACTGAACAAGCCCTAAACGGAGAAGCAGAAGACTGATGAGCTCATCTTTCTGCTCTCTCCTCCTATCAGCACAACTGATTGACTCCTTGTTTCTCTCCTCCCTCCTCCAGTCTGAGCTCTGCTGTATAGGGACTGAGGTACTTACACTGTAAAACAAAGTCCATTTAATGATGTATTTATTAATACAGAGCCCCGATAATTTGTGTATCTTGAGTTTGGATTTCCCAAGTTTAATCTGAAATCATGTTGAATAATGAAATTCGCCTTCAGCGATCCCAGCCCAAGCTGCAAGTAATAAAGTGACAGATGCCGGGGGCTGGCCATACACCAGCAGAGTTTATTTCCAAAAAATGTATTATTGGAACATTTGTTGGATCTTCTAATAGTTAATGGGGTCAAATCAATGATCGATCCCGAGCACAGCGATGCAAAAGGTTGGAAGGACCAGGATGGAATGCGGAGTAAATGTGGTTTTCATTCAGGAAACTCCATTCAATCCAAAATCAAATGTTGAAATTAACTGGTTCAGAACCGCCCAATGTAAATATATGGCGGCATCCAGAAGCAGTTCTACCAAGATCATAGCCGGCGATCAGAAGCGTAGCGAGCTTCTTTTGCGCCTGAGGCAAGAATGGAAAAATGTGCCCCCCAACAGAAGTGTGCGGTATGTGACGCCATGCGCCCCCCTATTATCCGATTAACCGATTAATCGAACCTAATAATCGGCTAACTAATCGATTTTGAAAATAATCGTTAGCTGCAGCTCTAATTAGGGGTCTAAAACAGACCCCCTGACATTTCCCTTTTGAAATAAAAAAAGAGATTGAAGACACAGAGTCCTCTGCCGATACAGGTGGGGCAGAACAGCGGGGATCCGAGGAGAAGCTGGAGCCTTCGTCGCTCCTCTTCTCCCTGCTGAGCCGTGGCTGTGTTGGCCGCCTGGTGCCCCTGTTTCCAATGGCACCCTGTGCTCGCCATGGCAACTGGGGGTGGGAGGGCGCAGTCAGGCCAGCCCTGGCTGTGCCCCCTCTCAGCTGCGCCTGAGGCGAGTGCCTCACTCACCCCATGGTAGCTACGGCCCTGCCGGCGATGGCTGGTCACATGCATGTGATCCGGCGGTTATACAGCCAGATTGCTTGTATAGTGCCAGGGAGTGTGTGCCTCTCCGCTGCTGGCTATCCTGAGCTTCGCTGTCTCCTGTGTGGGCCCAGGACCAGCTGGTCTGTCCACTTCAATCAGAGGGAGATTAGCACAGGTCCAGCTGCTGATCTCTCCTCCGACCACTGAACCCGGAAGCGACGTGTATTACATTACTACCAATTTCCATGTGTCATTTCTCCGGCTGCTGTAGCCAGAGAAGAAGCTGATTAAGCAAATCACTAGGTGACATTAAAGGGTCTAATAGACCCCTGATGTCCCCATAAAGAGGACACGACAAATCCTCTTTGGCATATCAATAAAGTTGAATGTAAAAAAAAAAAAGGGGGGATTAAAAGGAGAACTATGTGGTCAGGGCTTTCCCCATAGTTCTCCTTAGGGTAACGGGAAGGACACAAACTAGCGTCCTACACATATTAAAAAAAAAAAAATGCAAACAAAATGTTTGGGCCCCCACAAACAAGCATGCGTCGGGTGCGCCTACATGTGAAAGTGACATTTCACATGAATCCGAGAATCCGAATCCGAGAATCCGAACTGCGCCCGCCCCAAGATCCTTTGCGGCCGCACAAACAGTTCCGGACTCTCGCCGCGATAACGAGGTAAGTCTAAACCGCTGAGAAAAAACGCTTAAACTATTTGCCTATATCTACTGCTTGTCAGCAGTAGATATAGGCAAAAAAACAGGAGGCTTTAGAACCCCTTTAAGGCTTGATATGTTTGGTGTCCATTTACCCGACGTGTTGCATATTCAAACACTAAATACAACATTGTGGGATCTCACAGGATCCCCTTCATCAGGCAAACAAGTGTGTTAGATGAAGGGGATCCTGTGAGACCCTGAAACGTTGTATTTAGTGTTTGGATATACAAAGCCTCGGACTGCCGGTGTCCATCTTTTCACTTGTAGACTTTGATGGAAGCCACCCGTTGACACCTGTTGCACCCACCTCTTATCTGATGGAACAGCGGTTCCGAGTGCGATGGGTACACGGATTGTATCCTATTTACCCAACATGACCACATCTTTTATCATTTATTATATATATATATATATATATATATATATATTTTTACATAAAAATACTGGTTACATAAACATTTGAAACATTTCCAGCATTTGTTTATTCTACACAGCCTCTACTTACAGAACATATATCATTGTTATCAATTTCTTCATAAAATCAATTCTGATTTTATGAAGAAATTGCTCTGGACAGGAAGATGTTAAATGAAATATTGAAGGACATTTGTGACGTCTCTGATGACATCATGGAAGGTTGTGATGAGACTTGTCATATGGAAATCTACCAGTGTATGACCAGCTTCATATGTGATCTGCCCATTCACAACCTGTATCGTTGGAATGTAAAATACGTATTGATGCCACATGAGTGGAAGCAATGGGCATCATCTAGGGAGACAGTCCCAGCTCCATGAGTCGCTGATCACTCTATACCACAAGCAGGACAGTCCATGTACGCACCATACACTGACCCTCCAGCCTGTCAATCAAAGTCTCCTGACAATGTCATCGGTGATTGGGTCACACAGAACACGTGTCAAGGTAAAGCATCCCTGAAAACTTTCACAAAGTCCTTGCAACTATGACAACGGTTCCAGCACTCAGCTGGGACTTTGCACTAGTTGACACCGCTGCCCCAGCTGCGCACTGAGCCAGCACATCTCGTCTGCAGATATTGGCGGCATTAGGGGTGCATGGGGTGAGTACATGCAGGGTACCTCAGTCAGATGCATCGTCTGCTTGGCACGTCCAGTCTCCGGCCCTCCCACAGCGCAGCTCCCCGCACAGCCCATACAGGACGAATACCATGACACGGTGCAGGACACTCCGCACAGCGCAACACACACAATACACACCGAGTACAGCGCTGACTGCTGGACAGAGAGCAGAGCTCCGCCTAGGGGCGGGAGAGGAGGCTGCACCGCTCACCACCGCTTAATGACGGGGATGTATCATATCTGGAGCAGTTACCATAGTAACCAATCAGGTTCCCTCTTTAGTTTATTTCGTTCAGACTGAAAAATAAAAGGGAGAAGCTGATTGGTTGCCATGGACAACTGCTCCACTTTTGATAAATTCCCCTGCCTCTCAGCTCATTAGATGATATAGTCCATTATTACAGCAAATATCCCCCAGGGTGTTGTTTTATCTCAAGCACCCCCTACAATGGGGGGAGTTAATAAGAAGTGCTCAGACTTTGTCTCAACTGCAGCACAGCCAATCAGCTTAAACCACTTGAAGTCCGCGGTGTTTACACCCCCTTCCTGGCCAGGCCATTTTTCAGTATTCAGCGCTGCGTTACTTTGACTGACATTTATTCCATCATGCAGCGCTGTACTGAAATTAATTTTATACAATTTTTTAGGGACAGATAGAGGTCTCTTTTGGTGGTATTTAATCACCACTGTGGGCTTTATTTTTTACTATATTAAGGAAAAATTAAAACGGGGTCACTTCGGGTAAAAAGACACCAAACATGTTAAGCCTTAAAATTGCGAGGACCCGCGAAACCTCAAAAAACTACAATACCCAAAATTGGCCATAGGCGACACTTTACAAGCTTTTACCGCTCATCAGTTAAGTGTTACCGCTCATCAGTTAAGTGTTATCAGTGATTGATGGCCCTAACATTATTGCTCTAATTATTGCTCTTATTACAGCGTTCGCGACGATATGTAACATGTGTAGCGCAATTGTCTTTTCGCGACAATTATATGTGCGTAAACGTTGGGGTGGGGAACTTAACATTTTTTTTTTTACTTTTTTTATATGTGACTTTTATTTTATTTTAACTATTTTTATTTAT
>NW_017307321.1:222840-243269 GCF_000935625.1 Nanorana parkeri
CGGCGGTTTTACTTCAAAACACCCCATACAACCGATCGGCAGCTATAGAGCCGCTGATCAGTTGTATGAGAAACAGCCGGTAACGGCTGTGCTGGAGACGGCAACCCGCCAATGGGAGTCTGCTGTCCGTACGATTTTTCTCAACGGGCAGACTGCAGGAGGTTACGCCACTTCATTTTCCCTCCTTGTTCCTCCAGCACATTAATTGGAGGGACAGACAGGGGAGGGGGCGGGCACAGCTGTGTCTGGCTCTAGAGTGGCAGAGCCAGCTGTCAATCAGTCAGGGGGTGGATCCCAACAATATTGTCTGAATTCTTCCTGACAGTAAAACACAGTTCTGAGATACTAGGTTGCCCCCACATGCTGAGTTTGGGTCACAGGAATATATTAGTAAATGTCCTCCTGTGACCCAAAAGAGGACTAAAGCCAAAGAAAGGTTTGACTGTAGCTCTCTTTTAAACCCCCTTTAGGTCATTTTTCAGTGCTGTGAACACTTGACTGGGGATTACTGGGTCACACAACACAGTAGACAGATTCATTTTATATCATTTTTTTGTGAGACAGATAGAGCTTCCTTTTCCTATATTTATTATTCTGCTTTTTGTTTTATATTTTTTACTTTTTCCTATAAAATATAGCAAATAAAAATGTCAGAACATAAATCCCACAAAATGCCCCCTTTTCCTGGAAAGTAGACACACCGGGGTGATCGGATTTGTTTTGTCACAAATAAACATGTCAGTATTGAGGGCGTTAAAAATAACTAAGGGTATAGTTTAGATATCACAACCTTTGATGTCACCCATTCAGGGATCCCAACCCAGTACTGTGTTATTTTCTTATGTTTAAGGCCTGGTTCACACCTAGGCGTATTGCATATGCGCGTCTGCATATGCATGTCGCGCGTTTTTTACCGCAATTCGCGGTAAAAAAAATTGCGCGACAAACGCGCGTTTCCGAGCGCTACTTGGCTGTATCCCAATGGAAACGCGCAACAAAAACGGACCAAAGTAGTACATGTACCTTTTCAGGCGTGGGCCGTTTTGTAGCGCGTTAGGAACGGGCTGAAATACGCCAAGGTGTGAACCAGACCCATTGAAAACAATGGGACTTTCATGTTTGAGCGTTTTGTAGAGCGTTCCTCGAGCGTAGAACGCTCTACAAAACGTTCAGGTGTGAACGAGGGCTAATTTGCCTAAACAACCTAGTGGGGTCCTCTTCCACCCCCAGGCCCCATAGCAGCTGCCTGGGCTTCTATGGCTATAGTTACACCACTGGCAGCCGCATTATATTATTCTTGTTCTGTAATAGGAGGGCCTCAGACAATACCACATCCCCTGTGAATGGAACTCCTGCATTTCAGATTTTTAAAGCCATAATAAATTGTGTTGTATGACAGTTGGGTCAGATAAGGTGACAATCATATTTTGTGTGGGCGCCTTTATAGCATCCGATGTGACAGACGTAGCTAAATGGAGAATTTGTTGCCTCAGGGTGGTCATCAATGGGCTCATAATCAATGCTCCCAACTCAAGCTTTGCCTGTGACAATCAGGCTCTTTGTGACCTAATGGGAGGGACAACAACAAGAACCTCCAAATAGAAGAAGGCTCTAGTCATGTATCTAAGGAAATTAGAGACAGTGAGCCTTGCCACAGCTTTTATCATCAATTGTATGGAACATTCCATTTACCCATTAGATATCTTCCTGTCCAATGTTCTCAGATCTATCTGTAACCATCCTCTGTGCACTGACAGGCATGGAAAACCAAGCACATTTTCATTGTAACACCATAGTAAATATCCCGCATGACATCGGATTAAGATCATCTGAAAATAACACCGTGCTCAATTTAATTGCTGTGCAAAAAATCATGTGTCTCAAAAGTAAAGTTCCCTGCCAGCTTCTCCGGGTAATTTAGAACGTATGGAAAGATCACTGTTCACCAAGTCTGCCCTACGGTATCACCAGCCCTGCAGGTCTCTTTACAGAATTAAAGGATACATTGTTAGTCTACATGACTTATTCTACAGGTCTCCTTTATGAGACAAGACCAATAGGAGCCTGCAGTAGGTGTGTTTGGGAATAACTCTCTTGCATTATAAACGGGTTCTCAGATTGCCAGATTACATACAAAAGGGAACGGGACAGAAGCAGCAATGCATGGGTGAAAAAATAAAATAATCAGCAACTAGTAGTTACTTACTGTATGTCTCTCGTTCTTAAATTATAAGTGACAGTGGAAGGCCTCTACAAGTTATTAGCTTCAACAGCATTTCTATATGCTAACAACAACCTAAGATAACATGAAAATGTACGTTACCCATCTCTGTTACTCTAACTACAGCAAAAGCCTTGCAGTGATGTGTTTGCTTCAAATTAAACCTTAAAGCGGGACTCCAGCTTTAAATGGAAGACATACAAGACCACTGATAATCTCAATTGGTGGCTGACTAAATACTTTTTTGCCCCACTGTGTATATATATATATATATGAGAGAGAGAGAGAGAGAGAGAGAGAGAGAGATATATATTACATTGTGCTAAGCTGTAAGTTTACAGTATATATTATGAAAGCTGGAGTTCTACTGTATGGTTACATTTGAAGTAAACATGTGTTGATGCTGCACCCACATGACATACAAGATGTCTTTGAGGGGCATTGATCACAATAGTCTACAAAAAACAAAGAGGAGGTCAATTCTCCTTCGGACTAAACCAATTGATATTAATAATGGGTCTTTATGAAAGTGTATGTGAACCCTAACAATAAACGTCTCTTATTTTCTCGTTTTTGGTTTGTTAAATATAACATTGAAAGAATTTTGTTTTATCTTTTCATAAGTGTAGAAATAACTGTTGATCTTGTCAGAAATGCTCTGTCTTATCTGAAGGAGACTATTTAGCCCTCCCAGTTCCTGTCAGGAGGAAGCGGGGAAGGCGAACATCCGTTTGCCGATCTCCTCGCTGCTTAATGGAACCAGAAGCAACGCTGATTGCATCACTTCCAGTCCTCCAGCTGTCGTTGCCCTGCTGCAGAAGCTGGGCAAGAAGATATTGGAGCACAGCTCCAATAGCTTCTTTGGAGTGGAAAGGTGACACTTGGGGTCTAATTGACCCCTAATGTCACCTTAAACAGAACCTTTCACCACTAGTATGCTATCACATATGGGGCTTGTGAGTCCCCTTATGTGATAGCAATTAAGTAAAGTAAAAAATAAAAGTTGAAAAAATAAATATAAATAAAATAAATCGAAAAATAGAAAAACATTTTAAAGTCCGCCATCCCAGCAAGCGAGTATTAACATAAGCACGCGATGGGTTCACCTGCGTGCGAAAACGAGAGAAATATCGGGAAGACGGATTGATTTACATCCTCGTTAGGGTTCTGCTGTATAGAAGGAAAGGTTTCTACTGTGTCTTCCTCCAGATTTCCACTGCCCTCCCTTACAGCGTGTATGATTACAACCTTCCCTGATTCCCCTTACATTGAGTATTTCATTCCACTCTCTGGCCATTTCATTTGTTGGATTACACCCAAAGTAACTATTTGGTTTCTTAGGATAAAAAACATTCAGTTATTTTCTGGCTCCTGGGTCCTAGGCAGCTGGCAGCGTTCAGACACTGCGGGTCAGTTCTTCCTTTAATGGGTAAATGTTATCAGAAGGAGCCGACTACAGCAGCTGGGAAATCTCTCCCTATGGATAAGTCATTGGAAGGCTTCATACTGTGTATACGGTGTATATATATACTGTACATGATATGAAAGTAAAACTCTTTGGATGGATTCATTTCATTCCGTACTGGTTTATAGAACTGTAAAGTTTGCAATATAAGGTCAGCAGGCATAGTTATGAGACTAAAGACCCCAGGGAACTCCTGAGCACCAAGCTTGTCAAGTTGCTGGTCTTGTAGCCTATAACAAAAGTGTGTGAGGCGGTTTCTTTCCCCTCATCTCATCTCTTCTTTTTCCCTTTGTTGTCTCCTCTTTCTTCAGTCTCTTTCCCATTCTCTGTTGTTCTCCTTTAGAACTGAGCCATTAGTGCTGGCACTTTGCTGATGGCCACCCCAGAAACGAGAAGCACTCAGGAGTATACCTAAAAGTAGTTTGCAATCCCAGTTTACATCTGGAAATGTCCTTCACTGATATGTAAATGATCTTCTTTAGATTAGATCTGGTTCCAAGAATAATATTTGTTTCAAATTACAAGGGACAGAGCAGTCTCCAGCAACTGTCCATCTACTAGCTTGGAGAAGGAAGGAGAGGGGAGCAGGGGAGTGGATTGCCCTGCTGTGCCTGTGTGTTTGTGGAGACACACGCAGCTTACTAGCACACACACAAAGGTGGCTCCATAGAACCCTGCAAGGGCAAGGAGCCACCCTAAAACAGGATATCAGGGCCAGCGCTCAGGGGACCAACTAATACTTTTAAACATCAAGGAGTAGGATCCATTGTATGTGATTATTTAAGCTAAAACTTAAAAACATTTTGACTTTAATAGCTTGTGCGTTGGGTTGATTGTGAATGGCACTCCATAGTCACTAGGTTAAGACAGCTCCAATGCACATGTGTCGCAGTACACCAGAACGCATGGTAACACTACTGTGATGTGCTGCATTGCTAAAAAAAAAAGATGCATGTCCAGTGTTTTGGGAGGTTCTGGTATGTTGCAAGCCTATTCATTTAAATGCTCTGCCCTAAAATAACACAATACTTGAAAAAATTAAATTTTGTACTTACCAAAAAATAATGATCATGAAATCCATTGAGGAAACAAACACAGGAATGTAGAAATTCTTTGACATCTGGGTTATAAGCTTCTGCCTACAGGAGGTATGGACACTGGCAAACAGGAAACAATGCCAGCACCTGTATACCCCACCGCAAACCATCATGCTTCAGTTCTGTGAGCAATCAATAAATAGAGCCACAAAACAGAGGGGTGGGACCTGTCTCCCTCAATGGACTTCAAGAAAAAGATTTTATGGTAAGCACAAAAATCTTATTTCCTGATTGTCCATTGAGGTACATGGCAGTGCAAACATTTATAGACGTTAAAGTGGACCTTTCTCCCCGTTTTCTAAAAATCACAGCAGCATGCAGCGCTGTATGCTGACTTAAAATCATCTTACATTCATTAGTTAAACAAACTTGGTTTTCATTTACTTACAAATAGAGTTCATCTACTTCCTGGTACAGGTCTAGCACAAATGATGTGCCAAAGTGTTGCATCCTGGGAAGGTTACATCAGCAGAGCATTGCTGGGAAATGTCATCTGTATTCTCACAAGATCTCAGGGAAAGGCATTTTCCTCCCCTGAGATGATGCGCATGGTCACATGTCCTAGTCACATGTGCCAGAAATCCAGTAAAAGCAGAGCTAGTAATCTGCCCTTAGTAAACATGGCCATGGTCAGAAGACTGGGGAAGAAAAGAGGAACAAGATATGCACAGAATACAAAGCCTGCAGTTATCTAGGCGTATGTGTTAGTAGATTGTCATTACTAAACATTTCTAAAGGTGTGTTTGTTGTTATTTTAACCTCCTGCCGTCCGCACGTTGAGGCGGCAGACTCACACAGGCGGGTTGCCGTGCAACGGCCAGAAAAAAACACACCTGTTTTTTACCGCCATTACCAGCTGTTTGATATACATACGATCGGCGGCTCTATTGCCTGCCGATCGTATGTATGTGCTGTCTTTGCGCGCATCGAGTGCCACCGCTGCCACCCCCCTCCTGACCCCTCACCTTCCATCCCGGGATCTGCTAGCCCATCTGCGGCCCGGGACCAGCTCGGGAGGGCGTCAGGAGGAAGATGAGAGGGAGATCAGCATCTTCCTCCTTGCTGAACTCCCTCCGAGGTCTGATTGCATCACTTCCGCATTCACCTGTCAGTCATCTGGCTGCTATGGTTGTATACATTTCAAATTTTTCTGAATAACGACACTTTTTTGTCACAAATATAAGAGTGTATTGTTTTATGACACAACAAATGTTATAGCACATAAGGGGATTCAGCGCCACAAAATAATCATATACATTTCTAAGGCTTTTCAGTCTGTTATTGTGGCATCTTTATTTCCCATATTATTAACATCTCATTCACAAGCGCAGATTAACAGTTCCAATCTGGCTGCTATAGCCAGAGAGAAGAAGCTGATGAAGCAGATCTGTGCTTCATCAGCTTCTTTTGGTGTCCCCAGGTGACATTAGGAGTCTAATGCTGGGCACACACCTTACAACCATCGCAAGGCTTTTGTCTTGCGAGGGTTGTAAGGTAATTAAAAAAACGTACGATCTGCCTATCTTGGACAGGCAGATTGGGCTTCCGATGAACGCAATGCTGAACGGGCAGTGTGCGCTTGCGTACACCAGCCCGTGCGGCATTTATCTCACGAACATGCCACACACCCGCCGACAATTGTACGATTCTCGGCGGGGTTTTCGACAAGTTCCTTAGATTACAGTCATGCGACCTTACAGTAGCAGAGGTCGCACGCCTTCCACACACCTTGCGATAATCGTACGATCGCGGGATTTCCCACAATTATCGCAAGGTGTGTGGGCACCTTTAGAGACTCCTAGGACCTGTCAGTGTACCTGTGCTATCACATAGGGAGATTGTTATCCCCCTATGTGATAGCAATAACAATAAGTGTAAAAAAACATACAAAAAATTTACAAGAAAATAAGTCACATATAAAAAAGTTTTAAAAAACCCAAAATGTTGTCCCCCCACCCTCACATTTACGCACATATAAACGCAAATACGTGTTCGATGCGCCAGCGTGCAAAAATTACAATTGCGCTAGACATGTTACATATTGCCGTGAACGTCGGAGATAGAGCAATCATTCTAGGGCCATCAATCACTGATAACACTAAACTGATGAGCGGTAAAAGCTTTTAAAGCGTTGCCTATGGCCACTTTTGGGTATTATAGTTTATTTAGGTTTCGCGCACGCACGCAATTTTAAGGCTTGACATGTTTGGTGTCTTTTTACCCGACGTGATCCCGTCTCTTATATTTTAGCAAAAAATTGGGTAATAATAAATGTTTTATCATTTAATATAGGGGAAACAGTTTTTTTAAAAAAAATTTCGGTAATTTTTCCTTAATATAGTAAAAAATAAAAACCCCAGTGGTGATTAAATACCACCAAAAGAAAGCTCTATCTGTCCCCAAAAAATGGTATAAAATTAATTTCAGTACAGCGTTGCATCATTTAATATAGGGGAAACAGTTTATTTTTTTTACATTTTCGGTAATTGTTCCTTATTTTAAAAAAAAATAAAAACCCTAGTGGTGATTAAATACCGCCAAAATAAAGCACTATGTTTCCCCAAAAAATGGTATAAAATTCATTTCAGTACAGCGTTGCATGATGGAATAAATGTCAGTCAAAGTACCGCAGCGCTAAATACTGAAAAATGGCCTGGACAGGAAGGGGCTTTCACACCGCGGACTTCAAGTGGTTAAAGATATGGGTAAAGGTCCACTTTAAGGTTATACAACTGAAGGTTGGGCAACAACCACTGATGGATCTGAGATAGAACCAGGATCTGAGCTAGAACCAGGAGCTGAGCAACAACCAGAAGGACCAACGTCCAAATCTAAAACGGAAGAGGTGAAGTTCCCTACAAGAGAGAGGAACTTCTCACGGACCCAGAGGAGATGATTCATAGGTTTGTTTCCTTTTCATGGTGCACTAGAGTCTTTAAAAAATCACATAAGAAAAGCTTTCCTACTTCTCTGCTATAAACGTCTACAAAGAGGCATGGTAGAGTATGATACTATTTTAAAAAAAGCGAATACATTGTGCTCCTTCCGTAGCTAAAGATGAAATGCTGATAACATTTAGATTTTTTTTTTATGTGTTACTACTGTAACCTTTACAGAGGGCTTTGGCCAAATGAATGTCCATTTGTCTGAACTTCTAAAATTAGGCTGTATTGTTCTGATCCCTCAGAGGGCCATTGTTCTACATGCAAGGTACATCCCATGCCCATACAGATGCCAGCTACACTACTTTTAGCTAGTCTCTTCCGGTTCTGCAGAGAATATGATCCTCAAGTAGGTCTAGTTTACGTTCTGCTGACCTTCATGCATTTTACAGTATATGTGATTAAGAAAGTACAAACGAGTTTTAAATATATTCTGTGATTTTACGTCATTATAGTAAATCTGAATGACCGCTTTCTGAGCAATTAAAACATAAGGAAATGTATTTTTACCCAACTATAGGTACCTGAATGTTTATCTTGATATCAGCCAACTGTAATCCGGTGCAGAGAAGCACTCTGCTACGGGGAGGGTCAGCTCTATCAGGTAAAGCAGTTTAGAGATATGTATTAATTCTGTGTTCTAAATTAATGCCTAGAGTTTAATTTTATTCCTAGAGTTCTTTAATCCTTTAATCTTAGAGAGTAAAATGAAAGTAGGATTCTGGGCACACCAAGAAATAAAATACATTGCATAGCCATACCAATGGCTGAACCTTGCATTATACAGTAAAACATTTCTTTGAAGATGAAATACAACTTTCTGATAATGGCCAATGCGTACAAACCTAGATACCGCAGGGTGACCTTGTGGCTCCGATTTTTAGGGACAGGTTGCCATTTAAAATAGCTATCTACAGGTATGTATGTCAAATGTCTCTTATTTTGTCCCTGGAAATCTGTTCAACATTTTTGTAGAACATGATTTAATTGCATGGCACAGAGTAGTTACAATGCAGCTGAATGTGAATGCTTGATGGTTTTAATGGCTAGTGTCTATATGTACCTTTTGGGTCTTCCTAGGTCAGGGGTCAGCAACCTTAAACACTCAAAGAGCCATTTGGACCCGAGGACAATGAGATGTGTCAAAGGCAACCGTCTTAGGCTGCCTCATTATAGGGACAGCCATGGTCATCAGAGAAACTCACCAGAGAGAATACGAACCTTTATCAAGGTCTTTTATTAAGGATCATCAGAGAAACCTTTTATCAAGGTTTATCATGGATACTGCAAAGTATATTTTACTCACTTTGTGCGCAAAACTCTTTTTTCCACTGATTTGTTTGCAATATTTATTGAAGAGTAAAGAGTGTTTTTTACACAAGATTCTTTTTTTCTCTACAGGTAGTTTTAGGTGTTAAGTGCTGTGCTATTCATTAACTAATCCTCTGATATCAATTTGTTGTTTAGTTTTTTTTAATTAGAAATCTAAACATATGTGTGAGCTTACATATTATGGAGTGAAAAAAATCCCTGATAATTCTGAAATACTAAGGTCCAGTTACAGCGACTAGTCAATGTTAGGGCAGAACGGAGAGTGGCAAGACTGGTACAAGACAACAGAAGGGCAACAGTGCATCAAATTACTGCCGATCTTAACCAGTAATCCTCTCAAATGATCTCTGAACGCACTGTTCGCTGCACATTGCATCGCATGGGATATGGAAGCCGAAGGCCTGTTCGAACACCTTTGCTGTCTGCAGTTAACAAGATAAAACGTCTCCAATTCGCACAGGAACACAAGGATTGGACAGTCGAGCATTTCCAGTTTCCAGTTGCATCATGCAGATGGCAGAGTGAGAATTTGGCGGAAACAGCATGAAAGCATGCACCCCACATGCATGAGCACAACCCTTCAAGCTGGTGGGGCAGTGTTATGGTTTGGGGCACGTTTTCCTGGCATGATTTGGGCCCTTTAATTCGTGTGGAACAACGTCTGAATAGCACAACATACCAAAGTATCATTGCTGATCAAGTTCATCCTATCATGTTGATGGCGTATACCAATATAGATGACTTCTTCTTCAAACAAGACAATGTGCCGTGCCATGGTGCTCGTATTGTGCAGGAGTGGTTTCAAGAACATGATGGAGAATTTACCTTGCTTAGGTGGCCCCACAATCACCAGATCTCAATCCAATTGAGCATTTGTGGGCCGAAGTTGAAAGAGCCATCAGGCAGCTGGTTCCACAACCATCAAATCTCACAGAACTGGACAGTGCTATTCATCAGGCATGGTGTCAGATTCCTCACATCACCTTTCAACATCTCGTGGAGTCAATGCCAAGAAGAATCGCCGCATTGAAGGCAAAAGGGGTGCGTGTGATTTATTATTATAGCAAGCACCTTTTTTAGCAGAATGCAAGCACTAATGTCCCGGGTGCGGGCGGGGCATGGCTGCAGTGCCATTGACTTCAATGCACTGCCACGCCCCGCTCCTGCCCTTGAACGGAGGGAGTCACCCGGTTTGCGCTCCAGGCTGGGAAACGCACTTGAACGCGGAGTTTGTGGTGTGAACCGGCCCTTAGACTTTAACTCAAGGTGCTCTGTTATAATATGTAAGAATTCTGAGATACTATGTCAAAATTCTAAGATAATATCTCAGAACTCTCACTCTTGGGACTGGCCATATTTAGGGGAACAATAGCAATTTTCCAGAAAAATCTATTTCAGACAGTTGGTCAAGCCCCTACCAAAAACTGGATGGCCACAAGGTATCTGCAGTGGTCAAGGATAGTTTACAGTAAAGTATTAATTTCCTACTCTGACTACTATCAGCCAGACCACCACTTGGAAAATGTATCATATCTGTAGGTAGCTTGTTACAAATTGGAAGATATATCCCCATATGTCATGGGCGTTAACAACACATGTTGCTTTCTCTAGCAGTTAAAAGATTAGCTAAAGCCAGCCCCTTTCCTCTACAGGGCCCAAGAACCTGATGGGAGGTGTATTCTTGGACAATCAACATCTACCTTGACACATTCCATGTCAAGTGGATTAGGGTGACTGTATTACCAATGTAGATTCAAATGCTGGTGTATGTTCCTGACACTTGTTAGAAGCTGGAAAAGCAGCACATTTTTTTCAACAATAGAGAACAAGTCCAATTCATTGTGATTAATTATGGTTAGCTATTCCATGAACTTGAGCTATGTGCTCATTGGGTAATGTCACTCACACATGAGCTCTTTATGATAGTGACTTCTTTAACTGAGAATTCCTTTATAAAAAGATAATCCACACTAGTTGATAATCTGTGAATCATAGCAGTTTAAAAGTCAGTAGGCAATACTGTGACAAGTGTGACATCTGACAGAACTGTATTTATTAAAAGGAAACTATGAGGTGAGTCACTCATCCTCATAATTCTAGCCGACCTGTGACAATGAAACTGTCACAGGTTGGCTCAGCAGATCGGGAAGTGAGCGAATACATACTGGCGTTCGCTCACTTCTCGATCCTGTCACGGCAGAGAGCCGTGACAGAGAAGGGGCTGGATTCCCCCCTCCCCGCTCCGATCCTCCAGCGCTGACTGGCGAATGGACGGGGGAGGGGTGGGTACAGCTAGCTCTGCCTCTAGGTAGGCAGAGCCAGCTGTCGCTCACACAGCTTGGCGGATCCAGACATAATTGTCGGGATCCGTTTCAGCTGCCGCATCTCAGTATACCGCGAGCTGCAGCTCGCGGTATACTGAGCTTAGGGTGACAGGAGGACGCTAGTTTGTGTCCTCCCATTACCCGTAGGAGAACTATGGGGAAAAGCCCTAACCCCATAGTTCTTCAAATCATTGTCTGGAATGATAATTAATCAGAATTGCAATAATGTAATTTGTTACTGGGGGTTCCTGCCTTATTACATAAGACCAGCCATTATTAGAAAGTGGACACTATTGTTCAAACTTTGGTCTAGGCCTTCAACAAAGTAATTTATGCCACTGAATTATCAGCAATGTATGCAGTGTTGTGGGAACAGGTGTAGCAGAGGTTATGGTGGCGACCGGGCTACTGCCTCTGGGGGGTCCCATAGGTTTTAATTAGCTATATTTAAATGCCATCTGCATTACTATCATATGAGCAAATGTACAGTTAAATTGTTTCTACCGTAGAAGATGGGATACACCTTGCATGGTGAAGTGGTGTTATATGAGTTTGGAGAAATATATCTGGAGAAGTGGTTATAGGATAGAAAGCTCAGGGTTCTTGCTCATATTGTGCACCAAGGCTTTTTTCACCCGTGTTATCCAGTAACACCATAGCACCAGTCCCCAGGGGTTTGTTTTATATTATAGCAGCCTTCACTGTGACCTATTACCAGGTATGTGCAGTAAGTACATAATGATACACTAAGTGGAAAAATCCCAGTGCTCCTAGAACTACAATACGAAGCAGTTAGCATTAAAGGAGAACAGTACATATACACTATGCCAGTAGTAGATTTTTTGAGAAATAGTGCAGTACTAAAAAAACAAACCAAAAACCTTACGCAAAGCAATCAAAAAAAAGTATCCAAAGAACATGACAAAAAAACAAACAAACAATGCAAAAATTCATCCAAAGTTTAAAACTTAATACTGATCTAAAATGTGAATATGTCAAACATGAAATATCTTGCTTCCAATTCAGTGAAATACAGACAACAGAAGGAACTCAAACAGTGCAGATACTGTTTGTGATAGTCAAGTCATGCTGTCAGAGCCAAGTCCTTGAAATGCAGTTTTACATTTTCCAATAAATGTAGAAGTGTTGACTTATCCAGCTTAATTTGGACACCCATGCTCGTCCTCATTCCTGGGTGCAGTGCATTTCACTATACCAATAATGAACCTCTAATAGTCTACCGTAATTGTTGGTTCTGTGACTTTCTCCAAACCAGTGAATACAGCTTCATCTGAAAGAAAACACAGCAGTCAATATATTATTAGATGAATTGAGATATTAAGATGGTGCAGCAGGATACAGTGATAGTTACCTGTAACATACAGCAACCAATCAGCTTACAATGTGCTGCATTTAGATGTATTTAAGATGAATTCTTATAGATGGGGGTTACTTAACACACACACATTCTTAAATAAGCCTAAATGATTACCACTGCTAACTGAAATGGAGGTGGGCACATAAATAGTACTTTATATAGCTCAAGAATGTGTGATAATATACAAACTTTTCAGAGCCCCTAGTAGCTTACCTTCACAGTTCTCTTTAAAAGTCATCACAGTAAAAATGTTGCATTTGAAACTACCCTCCTGCTGTATAAAACCCTGATATTATAAAGCTAGCTCTGCCTCTAGGTAGGCAGAGCCAGCTGTCGCTCACACAGCTTGGCGGATCCAGACATAATTGTCGGGATCCGTTTCAGCTGCCGCATCTCAGTATACCGCGAGCTGCAGCTCGCGGTATACTGAGCTTAGGGTGACAGGAGGACGCTAGTTTGTGTCCTCCCATTACCCGTAGGAGAACTATGGGGAAAAGCCCTAACCCCATAGTTCTTCAAATCATTGTCTGGAATGATAATTAATCAGAATTGCAATAATGTAATTTGTTACTGGGGGTTCCTGCCTTATTACATAAGACCAGCCATTATTAGAAAGTGGACACTATTGTTCAAACTTTGGTCTAGGCCTTCAACAAAGTAATTTATGCCACTGAATTATCAGCAATGTATGCAGTGTTGTGGGAACAGGTGTAGCAGAGGTTATGGTGGCGACCGGGCTACTGCCTCTGGGGGGTCCCATAGGTTTTAATTAGCTATATTTAAATGCCATCTGCATTACTATCATATGAGCAAATGTACAGTTAAATTGTTTCTACCGTAGAAGATGGGATACACCTTGCATGGTGAAGTGGTGTTATATGAGTTTGGAGAAATATATCTGGAGAAGTGGTTATAGGATAGAAAGCTCAGGGTTCTTGCTCATATTGTGCACCAAGGCTTTTTTCACCCGTGTTATCCAGTAACACCATAGCACCAGTCCCCAGGGGTTTGTTTTATATTATAGCAGCCTTCACTGTGACCTATTACCAGGTATGTGCAGTAAGTACATAATGATACACTAAGTGGAAAAATCCCAGTGCTCCTAGAACTACAATACGAAGCAGTTAGCATTAAAGGAGAACAGTACATATACACTATGCCAGTAGTAGATTTTTTGAGAAATAGTGCAGTACTAAAAAAACAAACCAAAAACCTTACGCAAAGCAATCAAAAAAAAAGTATCCAAAGAACATGACAAAAAAACAAACAAACAATGCAAAAATTCATCCAAAGTTTAAAACTTAATACTGATCTAAAATGTGAATATGTCAAACATGAAATATCTTGCTTCCAATTCAGTGAAATACAGACAACAGAAGGAACTCAAACAGTGCAGATACTGTTTGTGATAGTCAAGTCATGCTGTCAGAGCCAAGTCCTTGAAATGCAGTTTTACATTTTCCAATAAATGTAGAAGTGTTGACTTATCCAGCTTAATTTGGACACCCATGCTCGTCCTCATTCCTGGGTGCAGTGCATTTCACTATACCAATAATGAACCTCTAATAGTCTACCGTAATTGTTGGTTCTGTGACTTTCTCCAAACCAGTGAATACAGCTTCATCTGAAAGAAAACACAGCAGTCAATATATTATTAGATGAATTGAGATATTAAGATGGTGCAGCTGGATACAGTGATAGTTACCTGTAACATACAGCAACCAATCAGCTTACAATGTGCTGCATTTAGATGTATTTAAGATGAATTCTTATAGATGGGGGTTACTTAACACACACACATTCTTAAATAAGCCTAAATGATTACCACTGCTAACTGAAATGGAGGTGGGCACATAAATAGTACTTTATATAGCTCAAGAATGTGTGATAATATACAAACTTTTCAGAGCCCCTAGTAGCTTACCTTCACAGTTCTCTTTAAAAGTCATCACAGTAAAAATGTTGCATTTGAAACTACCCTCCTGCTGTATAAAACCCTGATATTATAACAATTCCTAAGGAGTGACTTCATTGAAGGGTGATATAGGAGAAGTCTTTGACATGAGTTGGGCCCCTTATGATCAGGGGAAGGTACAGATTTAGGCAGAAGGGAGGGGGTACTGACAGAATAAATTCCACAGCTGTTTAACTCTCCTCCATGGCCAAGAATCTGTGGCATCCTCTGCTATCACAAAGCCACCACTCCTCCTTCACATACGGTCACATGTCACATGCCTGTACATAGAGTAAAACGTTCCATGTGACAATATGAACACTGCATACGTAGACATTGTTCTTAAAGGAATACTGCACTAACCAACACAAACTCCAGCCGTAAATGTGCAAGGTAAAAAGCTATTTCCCTGTGTCCGAGTTGTGTCATTGGATGTCCCATTCCATTTTTAGGGAGTACAATACTATAGCAAAGTATACATTTTCTGGATTCAAGGCAACAAACTCTCTCACCCAATACAATAGACTCTCCTCCAGCAACAATTACAAAGTTATCTTTAAAGTGTATGTAAAAACAACACTTTTTTGAGCTTCAGATTAGGAGAGAGTTAGACCCTATGCCAAGTTTGTATTTTGTTTCACCACCGGAGGAATTCAACCCTCTATTTGTCATGTGACCATTGTTTATATATATAAAAAAAATACTTCTTGCTCACCACCTGTAACAGCAACGTGCGCTAAATCTAAGATTAATGTAGGTGCTTGCAAAAATAAAGAGTGACGTGTTTAAAATCTAAACTAAATATGTGAACACGTATACAATAAACAGTAATGACAAATCGTGTAATATATGATACACAACCCACAGTGATGCCTTGTTCACACCAAATGCATGGCAGATCCGGTCAGGTTTCTGCACACGCAGTGCAGTGGGTTGTGCCACATTTTTGATGCGTTCCGGGCCGGTTTTGGTTAAAAAGAAAAAAAATTCAGTTTAACATGGGCTTTCAGGCACTTGCGTGCGTTTTGATGCGTTCCAGAACAGATCCAGAGCTGGTAAAATAGGGCTTGCCGCAGTTTTTTCACCTGCTCTAGATCTGCACGCTGCGATGTGAACTGGAGCTCAAAATACCATAGGAATACATTGGACGCAGTTTTGATCCGGTCTGCACCTGCTCTGCTCTGGATCTGCTCCGCGCTCGTTTCCACCAACCCGCGCGCTTATCACACTGTGCTGTGTCTGGAACGCAAACACAAAGTCTACTTGCATTCTGGGGTGGGGGAGCATGGCAGTGCCATTCATTTCAATGGCACTGAAGACACGACCCACACCCGCATTGCGATCTGCCTGCCGCATAGGACCGCGTGGTTATAAAATGCCGTGTTCCAGCGCGGTACGATTGCAAAAAATCACACATGTTTATATTACTTTTTTTTTTTTAAGTAATATAAACTATCTGGTGTGAATAATTATTCCAGTGTCCAAAATAGAGAATGTCCTTAGTGTCACATGTCCAGAAGGAATCAGACCAAACTGGAGAAAGGTAGCATTTGTTCAAGAGTACTTTCTGGGATGGAACTTTCTTGCCTTGCATCATGAGAAATATGCCTACCAGGTGCAGTGGTGGAGTGTAGGGATACCCAAATCAGGTAGGCCCCTATCCTTCAGGACCTGGGGTTCAACTGAGTTGAAAGGATAACCTAATCATACTGAGCTCCAGAATGTTAATTGGGAGATGAGCTTCCTCTGGGGACCAACTCTCTGGCACCAAAAGAGATTCGGGACTTCTTCCCAACCTGACAGCTGGCATCCATCCAAGAACCTTCCAGACCAGTTGGAGGAAGGATTTCCACTACACCAGGACTAGAGTCATGAGCCCCCTGGCCGGGGCAAGTCACAAAACGCAGGAAGTATTGTGTGGCAAAAATACAGACATGCAAGTAGACATCTTTGAAAAGGCAGACAGACCCGGAGAGCCTGAGCGGAGGGGCTACATGACTAGGGGGAGGAATAGTCCCGGGAGAAAGAGTTAAAAAATAAAATGGGAACAGCTGCTCTTACCTGATTGGACGTGGGAGTCAGGTGTCCGGGAGGAGCCGCATGGGAAGGATCTGCAAGGGCTGAGGGACGTCCTCTTTCAGGAAAGCAATGAACAAAGCAGGTTGTCCCACCCTCCCTCCCTGTATTTTGTAGTATGGGGGTTGTGGGGTTCTTTTGTCACGGCAGCTTGGCGGGTTAGGGGGTCTTTGGGGGGTCTACAAAAATCGGAGTGGATTACAAAATTGGGGGCCATCAGCTGGTATGGGTGCTTCCCCCCTGTTGGTGTCCGGAATTGCAAGGGGCGGGGCCTGGCCCCTTAGGAACCTGGAAGTAGGAAGTGTCCTCGAGCTGGTTGTGGTGCGGCTGGGGACATGGGTGGAGTCTTAGGACAGGCCTTTTTGGGCTGTTGGGCACCCAAAGACCCCTTCTTAGGTCAACAATTGTTTACAGTATTATTTGTGTATATTATTTGGTTTATTATTTTTGGTTATTGTTAAAGTTTGGTTTAATAAAAGGGGCTGCTGTGGCCGTTAAAATCCATGTCGCGCAGTCCGAGTGTTTATTGGGGTTTTAACGGAGGGACGAAAATTGACGAATCCATCAGTCATGTAAAGTCTCCCAGATAAAGGGAAGCAATGGCTTTCCTTGTAGATTCCATACAGAATGTTTTTACACGAAGGAGGCTGTTGAGAACCTTTAGATCCGGGATGGGGTGAATACCCCCATTCAGAACTTTCCTCTTCTGAAACAGTGGCTATGACTCCTTGAGAGAGGAGATCAGCTAGTGTTTGTGGGGATGTTTGCAGATCTGACAACATGAAGCAGGGCAGAGAGAGAAAGAGAAAAATTCTAACTTGTAGTGCCTGGATATCATGTTCTGGCGATCAGGTGGCAGCAAAGGCCAGCAGGCATCCCTGCTGGCCTTTGGAAATGTTTTAACAAGCGTTCTACGTTGAAGCCAGTTCTGTAAAATTATAAAATTTGGAATCATGGCTTGAGGAAGGGTTGATGTATAAGACCTAAAACTGTTGCCTCTTTTTTGAACGGATACATTGCATTTTGTAAGTTTTTCTGCAATAAAAAGAAGATTAAAATGCTGCAACATCAGCTTTTACACACACACATGTATACAGTACATACTGTATTTATGTGTAAAACAAATTGCCATCTAGTGGTTCTATGAAGGATTGCAGAAGATGTCTGTACAGGATTAAAGTTGTTGTAAAGTAGCCACTGCTCCAAGCTCACTCCTGTGATGGACTACAATCTCATGTTTAGTTTACTAATTTGTATTGTGATTGTAGTCCATCACAGGAGTGATCTTGGAGTGGTGGCTACTTTACAACACACAGGGACCATGGGGAACAAATGTAGCCACCCTCCAGAAGGAAAGACAGAGTCAGCACCAATTCAGAGATGATTTGAGGATCTACAGCCGAGTGATACACAAATAAGATACAGTTTGGTTAATAGTTTGGATACTTAAACGTATTTTTAAGGTCTAACTCCTGAGTTTACGGTCACTTTAAAGGAGATCTATGGGGTATAGCTTTTTTTGCATTTTTAGTTTCCTTACGATACAAGAATATATTTTGGAGAGGGGAGGGCGGATGAAGGACAAACTGCAGGATGGATGTGCTAGTGTTCGCAGACCTGTAACCTGACATGAATAAACTCTGATAGGATGTGCCCTGAGCGTCTGCACATGTTCTCATGAACGTGCAGCAGCTTCTACAAGCTGCTGTCACTCAATGGCAGAGGAGGATCCAGACAATATTGTTGGGATAGCTTCTCAGCACAGAGTTTAGCCTTGCCCACAGTATATTACACTGAATTGTAAGCTTATGGTGCATTTTTGATTACAAGAGTACATTACAAAATGTATTCCTGTATCATAAGGAAATAAAATGCAGAAAAAGGTGTTCCCCATAGTTCTCCTATAACAATGATAAATCAGTAGCACTGGTGATTGTGGAAATAGCAAATCAATTATTAAAATATATTAAAGGAAACCTCTATTTTCTTTATATACATAAATATACTTTTGGCTTGTGCAGAAAAATATATATTATATTATACACACACACATACACAGTATTATAATTACATATTTTCCTATTTCAGTCTGCAGACACCTCGATTTTCTAAAACTGTCTAATAAAAAACATGGCAACAATGACAAAACTGCGTATATTCAGTTCACCGTTTATGTACAGAATGCTCCACAGATGTTACTTGCTGAAATGATTTTAGATTTTTTTTTTTAGATTCTAGAGTTTTTGTCTTATTATAACAAAGTAATGTGACTCAAGTCAAGCAGGCAAACTTGAATGCAGAAGTAACAGATTTAAAATAGACATCTATATTTTTATTACAAATATCAGTAACTAGGGATGTTCAGATACCAGTGCAGATACTTGGCATTTTCATGAGAACTACCAGGGTTGCAGCGGTTGCAGCTGGGACCTGGCTCTGGTGCTCCACCACTTTCCTGAAATCATTAGTCTGTATTGTTTTAGAAAAACTGTCACATGAGACTAAACAAAAATGTATCAGTAGTTGTGTCTGTCAGCACTTGGACTAGTATCAGTACTTGTATTTGGAAAAATTGTATCAGTGCATCCCTTATCTATATTTATAAAAAAAACAAAAAATACATGAAAACAGAGATGTACAAATCCCAGGAGCTCTGTATGCTCCTTAAAAATCACAGCTGCCTCCTAACTTTAGAATTTGTTCTCTAGTCTAGTCTTGGAGCTGGAAAAGTATCTGTACTTGTACCGAGTACGGTACTTGGTATCTGAACATCCCTATTAGTAACAATTTTTTTAAAATGTAATCTCGAGTCAGCTAGAACCCGCTTCTGTGGAAAACTATTTCACATTTCAGAGCTCCATTCACATATAGGGTTTGCGTTTCACGTGCGGTTTTCCGCAAATGCTATATGTAAAACAACTGCACGGATTCCGCTCGTTTCCGGCCACTATATAGCCGCGAACGTGCGGAATCTATTGGATTATCGTGCTTGCACTATTTTGGGGACCAGCACAGTCTTCGCAATAGTCTCAACAATGCACATTGAAATGCATTGCCTTTTCTGTTTGAAGTGGCTCCGCACATGTGCGGACAACCGCATAGGTGTGAATGGAGTCTAACAGTAAACATTAATTTCTATATACAGAGGTTCAACTGCTGCTTCCAAATCACAAAAGGTTCCCCAAAGTCTTTTGTGGTGATCTTAGAACTATAGAACTGCAATACATTGCTAGGAATTAGGGTTTTTTTTGCCAGAAAAGACATGCAAAATCTATTCTGATTAAAATAAAAACCCTTTTCCCTCCTTTTTTATTCTGTGTGTGTACAGTGCAACTGACTAAGATGCTGAGAATTAAAGGAGAACTATGGGGTTTGGGCTTTTCCCCATAGTTCTCCTTAGGGCAACGGGAGGACACAAACTAGCGTCCTCCCGTTACCCTAAGCTCAGTATACCGTGAGCTACAGCTCGCGGTATACTAAGACGCTGCAGCCGGAGCGGATCCCGACATCGATGTCGAGATCCGCCCAGCTGCGTGAGTAACAGCTGGCTCTGCCTATCTAGAGGCAGAGTCAGCTGTACCCGCCTCCTCCCCCGTCCGAACCGCCAGTCAGCGCTGGCGGATCGGAGCGGGGAGGGGGG
>NW_017307321.1:243894-254441 GCF_000935625.1 Nanorana parkeri
GGTGAGCGAACGCCGGTATATGTTCGCTCACCTCCCGATCTACTAAACCGACCTGTGACAGTCTCATTGTCGCAGGTCGGCTAGAACTATGAGGTGAGTGAAAAGCATTCACCTCATAGTTCTCCTTTAAGTAGGGATGCACCAAAATGTTTGTCTGAAATTTGAGCAAAATGCTGGTAGTTCCAAAACAGCCACAAATGTGGCCCAAATTTCAGTGCATCTTGACAGCTTCTCTCCTCACCACTGGAGGCCGGTCTATGTAAATACATTTTTTTAAAAAAAAAGGCTGGGGGAAAAGTCATTTTTGGTTTCGGTCTACAAATTTCATTTCGATGCATCTCTAGAATTAAGCGTGGCAGAGAGCACTTTGTGTTTGTTTGAATTGTTTCTTTTTTTTGTAATATCCTGCCGGTTCCGCTCCACTGCAACGTGTACGCTCGCAAGGGACGGAACCCAGAGGACGGATGCCGGCATCGGCCGGAGAACACAGCGTGGCTCGAGGGACAAGGTAAGTAAATGCTATGCGGCATTCCCAGATCTAATCTGCTCACTGGAGGAGGGGAAAACAAAAAGGTGGGCCATAATGTTCAATTAAGCTATGCCAAATATGGCAAGAGCTCACCCAGTGAACTTTATTTCCACTTTAACTTTGATTTTTTCTTTTTTTCGTGTCATTTTTCGTTCTATTTTTTTTCCGAATTGTTTCTTTTTTTTTGTAATATCCTGCCGGTTCCGCTCCCCTGCAACGTGTACGCTCGCAAGGGACGGAACCCAGAGGACGGATGCCGGCATCGGCCGGAGAACACAGCGTGGCTCGAGGGACAAGGTAAGTAAATGCTATGCGGCATTCCCTAATGTAGCTCGGGGTTACCGCTTATGGTATGTAAAAGTAACCCCGAGCTACACTCGGGAATACCGCCAGGGAGGTTACACAACTTTCCACAGGTTTACTATGTGGACCACTAATGTATTTATACAACGTGATCATATTGCCACGGTCACCGTTTTTAAGTGTGAAATCAGTTGATGAAACAGGATTTTTTACACATGTAAAATCCTTTTCCTGTGGTACAGTAGACGACACAGACATAACCTTAGACAACTGGGTTATATTCTGCTAGCTTCAGGTGATTGGACAGTGGCAAAGCAGAGCTGTAAGGTCCCGATGTAACTCCACCCACTCCCAGCTAATTTGGTGCCGCAAGGATTATGGAATGTCCTCCACCTCCATCCTGTAAAGCTGCTGAGGAAGGATCTTTAAGGGAGAAAATTTATAGATTAGGTAGAACTGAACAAAGTTGAGGTCACATATCATCACTTAGGAGTGAACAGAGGGAGCAAAGTGAGCGACAAACTGTACAAAATGCCTTAAACAAGGAGTCAACAGCCAACACAGAATAGCCAGGGCTGAGATCTGCCCCTTGATGGTTCTCAAGACCAGACACAGATCCAAGCCCGACTGGAGAAAAGATCATATTCTCCACACTGAGAATTTACTAGGATGTAATTTCCTTGCCTCACATCAGGCAACATATGCCTTCCAGGTGTGGTAGTAGACCTTGAGAGGTTGACTTTCTAGCTTACAGGAGCTTAGGGATGACCAAATCCGAGGAGACCCTGTCTCTCAGGACCCAGGCCTCAGCAGCAAAGCTGTTTAAGCCAGCCATCAAGAAACAGCATGGAGTCCCAGGGAGAAAAGGATTTCCTTAACTTCTTTGCCGGTTGAATTATCCACAATGCTGGGGGGAGCCTGGCTGTGGTCAGGCACATAAGACAAACCAGAGACAAAGTTAGCTTGTCCCACACAGCCAGGATATTTAATCGCAACAGCTTGGAGTAACACTGGTCATACGGCACTGCCTTGAACAAGGCTAGATCAGAACCAGAATGCTCATGCAAAAGCAAAATAACAACGGAGACTCCTGGAATAAAAGGTCCAAACTTGTGAATGAAGGGACGGTAGCTTCTCTTGTGGGAGAAAGACCCTGGAAAGGGCCATGTCCAAGACCAGGCCCAGATACTCCAATCAGTGAGTCATACATGAGTGGATATCTGTAGATTGATAATACAACTGAACCCCTGCAGAGTCTGCACCATGCGCTAGTCATAGGCTGACAGAACGCGAGTCTACCGATCTTTCAGGAGTAGATCATCCAGAGTCTTTGAGAATGAAGCAGAGCCAGAACTGTAGCAAGTACCTTGGTGAAGACCCAAGGTACTGTGGATAGGCCAAAGGTAAGGGCAAACTGATGGTGTTGCATGCCCACAGCAAAGCTTGGGAAGCTCTGATGGGACGGGAAAATGGAAATGTGCCAAACACGCATCATAAGAGGTTGCTGAAGGGAGGCAATGACTGAACTTGCAAGTTCTATACAGAATTTTTGGACTCCGATTGTGGAGCCTTAGGTCCAGAATGGGATCCCCCATTAGCCTTGAGGACTGAACAGGTTTGGGTAGAAGTCTTTCCTCCACTGGAATGGGAGTTCTGAGAGTGAGCAAGTGAACAGATCTGCCCTTTTGTGGAGATGAGGGCAAAGAACAGAACTCCAGTTTGTAAATTTTGGACACAATGCCCTGGACCCAAAGGCCTCGAATGTCCCTGTTTCAGATGACTGAGAAGGCTGACAGGTATCCCCATACTTTTGCCAGTAGGGACTCTCCCTTATTCTGAAGGCTTGTTCCCTGACTTTAAAAGCTTAGCGGATCAAGTCTTCCTGCAGAACTGAGCACCAAGGGAGGTTCACAAGGGGTAAGAGTACCTTCCTATAGGACCTCAAGCTCCAAGTTCAAGCAAATGCTACTTGCATGGGAATTCTACAGACCAACACTTGAGCCATACAATCCATATTCATTTGAAAGGAAGCTCAACCTGGAAATCTGCCAAAGCATATCAACTAGCCAAATAACAAATGAGACAGTATAGTCAGCCTCGAGCCAATATTCCTACTCTGCTGCAAGCACTCAATGTGTTAATAACAATTAGAATCTGTGAGTTACAGTGCCGCGCTATTCAAAACTAAACATTAATATACAAAGTATTACCACAATAGTGAAAAATTACAATGTTACAATTAGTGATTTAACTTCTGCGTGTTGACATAAAACAAACATTATCTTAATTGTGTCAATCCAAATACTTTGAAAAGTCTCCACATTCATATTATACACACAACCCTGCGAGTCCGTGTTGAAATCAATTTGTGCTTATTCTGTGCAATACATCAATGAGAGGTTTCCACCATCCTTCATAAATGTATGTTTCACCAATCGGTTTTTGATAGAAACATCTCCACCCCTCCTCGTGAAGCTCACTTTTTGAAAAACTGCTCACCTTTTTGAAAAAGGTCTAACCACAGCGGGTCCCTCTTTGCCCACTGGCTGGCGGGGATTGTGCCTCCGAACACCAAACGCTGCTTCAATGAAATCACCTGTGTTCCCAGGATGCTGATGCAAAGCCTAGGAAAAAAAATCATAGCAGATTCCATAGGAATCAATACAATTTTATTTAAAATGTAGTCGCAATTAAAACATGAATCAGGCAAAGATCTCAGGACGATGTGCAAGATTGTCCGTAACAGTCACCACTCAAAAAATGATCTTTTCCTCCTGGCTCCACTCTATATATTATAAATGTGCTCTCTGATTCTATACCGCAACTTTCGAGTGGTGCATCAAATATACATCAAATCACAAACATTTTTAAGCATATACCACATCTTGTTTTTTTTTTAATGTGAATCGTTTCCTTTTTATATTTAAAGTAGCATGTCTGCACGCATAGCATCTATTACGTGAATAAAATCCTTTCATATCAAAAAGTTCCCAACTGTCTTCAGTGGATCTACTACATTCTTAGCCAACCTATTCTTCAAGTTTCTTGTAAACAATTCTTGGTTTTTCTGGGAGGATAGTGGCCAACTGCTAAACCCATTGTAATACAGTCCACTGCTGCTTAATAATAAGTTCTACAGCTTTATATTGGATGTTGAAATGAAAAATTAAAATCCCTATTCCCACCAGAATGCTGCTTCATAACATTGTCCGCAACCACAGTAAGTCTAATAATATCCACTATTTTCTCTATAGATTCCTTTTTGTATCCCTTCTGTAGGAATTATTCCTTCAGAATCTCTGACTGTTTCTTAAAATCTTTCTCTTTAGTACAATTTCTTTTCATCCTTTAAACTGAAATTGTCCTCTAGGGATATTATATATCCACCAGAGGCGTAGGAAATAATGGATGGCATATTATTAACGGTCACAATTAACGATAAACAAAATACTTTGTGAATAAATCCCGGTTTCCTCCATAATATTGGTCTGTGCACAAGCGTAGATGCCGAGGTCGGCAAATTCCACTACGTCGGCGTTCTAGACAGAACGGTATCTGCGTTTAGTATCGGGGCATTTTCACGAGTATAAGTACTCGTGAAAAGGCCCAGTATTGGCAGTGGTGTATGCCTACTTAAAAATATAATGCATTGCTGGGACTTGTAGTCCTACATAGTTGGTGCTATTCTGCATTGCTGTAGGCCCACTTCCTCCTCTCCCCAGTCAGGGGGCGGGGCTATGAGGGTGGGGTCCTCACACAGTAGAATGTGCTGCCCGGCGTTGCCTGCAGCATATTTTGCTGGTGACAGTCTCTCCTATCCCTGCCACACACCTACCCGTACATGCTACGGCGGCTGTGCGGCAGGGAAGTAGCGGCACTCTCTCGGGGGGCCCTCTTCTTCCTCGATGGGCCCCCCCAAGTGGCGGAACTCCAGGCCCTGGTCGTAGTTGCGACCGCTGCAACCCTGGTAGTTCCGCCAGTGATATCCACGCTGTAGGATGGCAACTTGAAGTAGGTAAATATGCATTTCTATCAGTCTCCTTGAAAACCTATTTGACCAGCAATTATCCTCCTTCCACAAACACCTCCACATCCAAAAAATTGGATTGATGTTTGGAGATAATAAATATTCGATATTCTACATTCCAAAAAGGTATAAAGTACTTTTCCTCTTTTCTATTTAAAATGCCATTCTGTTCTGCAGTATATTAATGTCTTTAAACCTTTCTTATAGGACCTCGTAGGATCACTGCGCAAGATTTAAGGTCTCCATCCGAAAGTAAATGTTCCACTTCGCATTGGTTATCTTTTCTGTCCAGGATGACAATCACAGCCCTGCCCCGCCCCCTCCCTTATCTGCTGGTCTGATAACAATATCGCTTTTTTGTTCCAGATCTCTTTTTATTCATTACTGGTATTTACATAGCGCCCACAATTTACACAGCGCTTTACATAGTTGCACATTCACCCGTCCCTGCTCTCAAGGAGCTTACAATCAAAGGTCCCCTGCATGCATGCATACATACATACGTCAATTATCCTACCAGCATATCTTTGGCATGCGGGAGGAAACCCGGAGGAAACAGACGCAAGCACAGGGCGAACATCCAAACTGCTTGCAGATAGTGACCTGGCTGGAATCCGAACCAGGGAACCCCAGCGCTGCGAAGCAGAAGCGCTAACCACTACGCCACTGTGCTGCCCCTTTAGAATGTCACAGGGTCCGCGCTTTTCTGTGTGGGAGTTTTTTTACATCTCTCAATACCAATTTCTTAAACACTTCTGCATATTATTCACAGGGGGATTGAATGTAATTTGTTAGCCAAATTGGTATGAACCATTTCAGTTGCGAGCATTGAGTACAAATCTTGAGGGGGTTACACAAAGTACTTTTTAATACCGTTTCCAAATACATTTATAAGAATGGAGATGTATGTTTCAAATGTATTTAAATTCCTAGCAGGTACATGCTTCAAACCCTGATCCAATGTACTCCTCTCGATTTAAACAGAACTCCGATTGAAATTCTTTTTCCTAGTTCCACCACTTTCTTTTTATGGCGTTGCCCTGCTCTACATCCTTTTTTTCTTCTTTCCCCCCCATTTCAGTCTTCTTAAATGGGTGTTTGACTTTATCTCCTCCCATTGATCCATGTCCTCCAACTAAAAAATTTTACTTTTTTTTCTTTTGCTCTTTACAATTTCTTAAGGATGTAAACCGGTTGTAGGTGGGGATCTCATAAGATCTGCAAGTGTATGGGCGCTTATTCCATCCTGAATTATTCCTCAACTGGGGGTTTTTTTTTCCTTCCCACCTTCCATTTTGTCTATAACGATCATTCAGATGACTGTCCATTTCTATATTGTCTCCGATTCAATAAATCCATGTGCGCTTCTTGTGTCCCTCGTTGTGCAGATTCATTAGCATCTGACCCTTTATTCTCCACTCTTGTGCCTTTATTACCTCCTTGTAACTCTTGTAAACCATTTCTTTCAGGTGATGAATTTACAGGATCACTTCCTTTATTAATTTAATTTTCCACTTAAAAACTTGTTTATACTTATAACCCTTCAGATCCCTTACGTTTTTTTTAACTTTTCATCTGATCATACTGTTGTAGGGACCCATGTAGCTCACTTGAAGCCATTATATTCTCTAGTATCCATATATGGTGAGAGTTTCCCTTTCAATTCCTCAATCGCTCCAATAATCTTATTAACCTTCCTCCATTTAATTTTCAATAATAACTTAAACCGCTCCAAACAACAGCTATTGAAGCAAAAGAAAAAGCCAAACCATTCTTTCACAGATTCTGCATCAATTAAACCATCATTAGGTGGTACATCTCTCTTAGGGCTAGTTCACACCAGATGCAGTCCGTTCAGTGTGGCAGCTGCATCAAAATCGCAATGTTTTCCAATGGCTTTTCTGGTGCTCTGTTCACACCAGTGTAGTCAGTTCTGATGCAGTCAGAAAAAAATAATAATGCTCATTTAAATTTTAGCTGCATCTGATCGCAATGGAATGCATCAAAAACGCATGCAAATGCACCAGACTGCACATGAAAGCCCATTTTTGGCTAAGAAAAAAAGTAAAAAAGCTAAAAACGCATTGCGCTTCAGCTGCACAGACTCATGCAGTTATGGTGTGAAGTAGCCCTCAATCTCCAAGGGGCCAATCCTTCAGGTAAATACTTATCAATAGTGACCTTTTCCCCCCCCTCTATCTTGTGTTTAAACTTCTTAAATACAACATTAATATCCTCAATTTTCTCGTTATAGTGATCTAATGCTGGCTGATTGCATCCTGCAATAGACTACTAGACATGATTTGTTGCTGCACAACTGCCTGGGGAGTCTGAATTAGGCCTCCAATGAGCAGATTTAAATTTTCTCTAAAAATAAATCCCATTCTCAGGTTGCACCAATGATGTCAGATGATCTGGATGACATCTGCGTTACTGCAAAACCATTAAATGCCCACATAAATTAAGGAACTGACAGATTTAAAAGCAATCCCAAACCTGTGCAAAAGTTGCCATTGTGCCAATTTTGTGCCCTTGTCAACCCAACCTAGTCTTATTTTCATGTTATTCTGCTCATTTACACAAACCCTTTTTGCCTGTGCATAGTCAAAAAGGGAAATAAGCAAGGGAAATATATGTATGCATGCATACATATACTCTGAGCTTTACCATATACCTAAGTTACATAAAAGTCACACTACTGTGATAGAATTTTAATCAGCAGACTTTGATTTAATTTTGGGGTAAATGTGTGTGCAAAATAAAAGTTGTAATGGAAAAAAATTACAGAAAAAGTATTTTTTTTGCAGCTACCCAGTTATTCCCAATAATAAGAAAATAATAAATTAAAAATATATAAATACAACTGTACTAAATTAAATCCTTATCTGTCCTGAAATTATTGATGTATTATCTGTTAGGGTAGACTAATAAAGCTGAAAGTAATAAATGTTTGGAAAGGTGACATCACTAAAACAAAAGTTGGGACTCAATTGGTTAAAGGAAACCCTCCTCTATGGGATATTGCTCAGCAAACCATTTTGGAAGGAAGGATGAAAGCCTTGCTAGGGTGAGCAAATGTTGGCATTTTTAGGACCTCAGGGCAGCCAACCCCATTCACACCAATAGTGAGGTAGAGCCAACAATGCTAACCATATGAGAAAAGGGTTCAGGCTGCCACAGTCCAGAAAACTGAACCTCTTGAGGGAAGGTCATCTGAGCATTCTGCAGTGGGGATTTCAGGACAAGACACTAGGATGGACACATAGCACAGAGTTTTGAGCAGCACCAGAAGACTGAGGACACTGCGAAGTCGGGTCCTCAGAGGGAACACCAGAAACTGATCCCTGCTGAAGGTGAAGGTCAGGGGATCCCTCAGGACAGGTTCAATAGAATGGGAGAGTAAGGAACTCTCCTAAATAGAGTGTAATGCTATGCAGGGTATTGCTCCCAATTACACGTTTCTACTAGGCCAGAAACAAGGACAGACCTGGAAATACTGCAATAACAGACAAATTCTAAGGAGCAGTTGGAGATACCAGACCCAAGAGCTTAGCCTGAGCGCTACAGAAGATGACCAGAGCACTTTAAATAGAGAGGCGGCAAAACTACTCAAGGACCCATCCAGATATGCAAACAGCCTCCCACTGTCAGAAAGAGGCACACCTCCATGCAGAAGGCTTACCGGAGGGGTTGGCTGACCTGTCTTCAAACCCTGTGGCTTGAATGGGAAGTAGGTTTAGAATGCCTACGTGTACAGACTACAGAAGTGGATGAAAGCAAGGGGGGGCTAAAGGATACCTCTACCCTCCAATACATGCACAATAAACACAAAGTTATGACCATCAGTTCTATAAAACAATACAAGTAGAGTAAGTGAAAAATCGTAAAAATAGGATTAGACATGCTTTCTTAATCATACTTGAGGCCTCCGTCAACAAAGCACTGATTTAGCCAACAGGCACAAACCCTCACTACCATCCATGCTCTGATCGAATTCTGCTTATGAAAATGACTTGTCCATTTAAATGACTTCTGGCAAGTTACTGAAAAGGATGGGCAGATCAAGATAGTAGCTTAATCAAGGACTCACAACAAACCTACAAATTAGAAGAAAGTTAAACTTCTGAACTGCATACTTGTTATGAGAGTGTGTCTCAAAGTATGGAAACCATTACAGCAGTACGACCAGAATTTTCAGAAGCAGGACGACAGCAATGGAAGCCTCCACAATTTCCTAATACAGGCTTTCTTGTATACATAAAAAAAAAAAAAAAGAATGCAGTGATGGCTTTTTGTTGTGTAGTAGCAGTAATAGTTGTCGATGGGACCCAAGTTAAATTTGAGGTTTGCTTTTTAATTCCATGGAGCAGTTTCAAACTAGAGCACAAGAAATCAAAACATTTATATAACATGCAGAACAAACTGATTGTACTCCACAAACCAGTACATAGTACAGCTACCTCATTTTTTAACTGTTTACCGTCAACGAAAATATTTCTGCCTCACAAATGAAGCATATTCACAAATAATGCTATATATGTTTTATAAATACATACTAGAACTGCGCTAATGTGTCTGAAACAGTGAATATTAGGGAGAAAAGACAATGAAATAAGCACTGATTTTTATAAACACCTCCCATTATATGTAGGGGTGCTCAAACACATCCCCAATCATTTCACCGTGTGAGGACGGAATCTTTAAATCCAAGACAGACAGTTAAACAGACATAATATTTTAAAGATTAGTTTATTTAAGGGAAGGGCAGAGCTGATAAACAGAAAACAAAAATAGAGGGTTGGTCAGGTACTTTACATGATAATAAAACATCTCCCAGAAAGCTGATTACAAATCATTACACGTTTTTATTATATATTTTCTTCAGATTACACTTCAGTGGGAAGTGTAAAATGTTAAACCAAAGTTTCAAGAACCGGTCCGAGAGAGAGACACGAGGACACAGCTCTCCGATGCACATTAGTTATAAATTAGGGAAGGCCAGATGAAGGGGGTGGTGGTGGGATGACAGGGAAGAGGACCAATGTTGATTTGGGATTTGTCAGATGTATGAAAGGCAATGTCTGGATGCAACATGCCGCTCAAACACCACCTCTTCCAGATACTTTTATAAAAAAAAAAACTCCTACGAACAAAAGTTCACTGCTACAGCAGCCTCCTGGAAACCCACAGCATCACACCAAGTCTGAGGGGGATTCTCCTATGTAACATGGTTGCAAGTCTGTGGCTCTAGCTAGTTATTTCATCTCGGCCACAGTGGATGAGAGGCTTCTGGCAAACTGCTCTATTCTGAGTGCAAACCAAGCATCTGAAGGGTTTCATTTCACTACTGAAGCTGCAAATCGGGGCTTCGTATAATTTCATTTTATTATCATAATGTTCTAAAAATGCAATCATTGGGATTTTAGGTCCAGCACATCAAGTTCATGAAGTTCTCTATGTGCTGGAAAATAACCTTAAAATAGGAGTTCTGGGAGCCACCCAAGTCTTATATGCGAGATGTTGCTTCCTGGAAATCAATGGCTTCTCTGGCATAAAAACGATAACCTTTGTGCAATGTAGCAGAGGTGTTTTCAGGAAGCATTGAATATACTATGTGATAATCCTGTTAAACTTCCTTTCCCAAAGAAAGCATGAAATGCGATCAAGGGCTCCCTCGCGACGCGACGC
>NW_017307321.1:254499-271729 GCF_000935625.1 Nanorana parkeri
AAAAAGCTGCAGCACAATGCAAGAGAACAAACAGCTCATTGTGTTTCTAACTGAAGATAATTGTCAGAGGTGTCAAAGTTGGACTGCTTTTATATTTAGAGGGGACAGAGCCAGAAGGGGTGTTGCTTTTCTTGCTCTGGCTTATGCCAATGAGTTATGGAATACGGGAGATTAAAAGGACAGGGAGGAAGGAATCCAAATGGACACAGGTATTCTTCTCCAAGTTAGTCTGCGTATTCTTCAGCCTCCTCTTCTCCATCCATGGACAATGCTGCGTATTTACTTGCGTGAGTGAATTTCTGTGCATATTAAAGAAAATAAAAAAAGATCAACAGCTTGCAGCTTACAAAAAACTAAAATACAAAATGGAAAATAGAAATGTAAAAAGGGGTTTTTAACTTTTTCTGTGGACTTCTCCTTTGCACATCTTTATAAAGTAACAAAACTGAGTAATTTGGATGATCAAAAAAGGGATGCAGGAGTGGCTATGCAATGCAGTTATAAGGAATGGTCTTACGTAGTGAATGGTTACAGCTGCGCTTATTGCGGTCTAGTATTTGGCCTCTTGTATATGGAGAGACACCTTGATTAGGAAACCATGACAAATATTTAAAGTTGAACTACAGGCAATTGTCTAAATACACTACTGAAACACATACATAAGAATTATTTTGTTTTCTGTCAAACAATCTGAAATTTACATAGCCCTCTCAGACAACACAGCCAGGCTGGTACAGCAGTTACACATGATCACATACTCTCCCGGTCAGCCTGTGACTGAATAAAGAGAGCAGCAGACTAATGGGGTCATCTCACACCTTTTGTGCTCATGGTCCTTGTCTGCACGTTTACTGCAGCACTACTGATTGGCTCCTAGTACTGCTCATGCCCAGATTAATTCAGGTATTTAATCTAGCTGCATTAGAACAAGTTGACTGATTTCCAAGGAACACATATAAAAACACAAATTAATGCTTTTATGTGCCCAGCTGTTGTAGCCCAGGTCCTGAAGGAAAGAGGTCTTTCAAAAGCGAGATTCCTACGCTCCTGAAAGCCAAGCAAAACAAACTCCTGCAAGGTCTTCCAACTAACCTGATGGGAAACAAGTTTCATCCCAGGAAATACTCATTGTGACGCATGCCATCTTTCCTCCAGTCTGAACTAGACCAGCATTTAGCCTTGAGTACCATCAAGGGTCCAACTTCCGCTTCGGAAAATCTTTTCCAGAGACTGCTTGCCTCTCACTTCTCAGTGAAGGCCTTTGTGCAGGAGGTCGCTCACATTGTTCCCCCACTCTGGTGACTCCAGGTTCTGTCGGTGTTGAAGCCGCCCTTGAAACTCACACCATCTGACCCGACTCAATCAAAGTTGCCTTCCTCATCTGCATCACTTTGGCCAGACATGTTTTATACGTTTGCTGCCTTGACTTGTAAAGGATAAGGTAGTACTAAGAGCCAAGGCCTTGTTACTTTTTAAAGTGGTCTCTGCCTTCCACCTTAACCAGAACTTTGTTTTACCAACCTTATGTCCTGCACCAAAACATACAAAAGAATTCTCTCCACTACTATGCATTACAAAGATAGTAATAAACACATAGGCTCTAACCTGCCCTAAATAATAGTAATCAATTATATACACACACACACTTATTGCTGTGTTCCCAAGATAGGTCATTGGTCCTTGTCCTGGTAATGGTTTCTCTGGAAAATTAAGTGTGAAGAAATGTCTACAATGAGGGCACAGACCACAAAAAACTTGGTTGAGGTGCTGACATGTCTCTGTATGGGGTTTATCCAATGGTGTACATTTTAAAATACATAGACCAGGATTTTTATCTTACAATTTGTTACTTCTAGTACATCACAGGACACAGGGAATTCATTCTGGAAACTCGCATAACCGCTCCCACTCCCAGCCAACCTCATTTTGCAGAAAGTAGAACCTCTTAAAAATCTAGGAACTATTCAGGAACATGCCCTAGTCATTATGAAGAGGAGCTTGTTCCTGAATTTTGCAGGCTTGGAGGACCAGGCTCTTTTTTTGCAGAGACAAGAGACTTACCCTGGAGATTTCTCAGAGGGTATCTGCAAGGCCATCAACGCAATATCGTAGGGCACAAGGAAAACATTCCTAGGCATTTAAGAACAGGAGCATCTGTCAAGATAGATCCAAGGTTCCCAACCATAGATGTACACCATACAAATAAGGTCTGACACATGGCCACAGAGGCAACATTAGATTGCATAGCAGGGCTTGCAAGGACAAATAAGGCTTCAACCCTTTTGCTGCAAGAGCAATTTTTGCACACGTTAAAATGCACAATTGTGTAAAAAGATATTTCTGTTAAAAAAAACTATTGTGTGTCGCGCAATCATTGTTTTCATATGAATGTGCACTTGACACTTGTCTACTTTCATAAGTGCATGTACGTGAGGGATTTAAACAAAATTTTGGGAGTGTTTTTTGGTTTTATTTAACTAAGAATTGTTATTTTTTTTTACATTTACCTTTAATGCTATCATATAAGGGGCCAACAAGCCCCCTACATAATAGCACATTAGAGGTTATAGGTTCTACTTACGGGACAGGGTCCCACCGAGATGGACTACGACCCTAAATCTGTCAACTCCATAAGCTGCACTATGTCCCAAAGTGAGTGCCCCACGCTGGCTCCAATGTCCTAGCGGGGTCAAGGTACAGTCCCCGCCAATGCTCAACCGCAGAGAAAATCGATCTGGATAGCTGTCGAGAGGCAACACAGTGGCTGTGAGCAGCTTAGAGAAACTTAAGTCTTGAAGTAGAATAGGATGTGCTTAGAGAAGTGGCCCATCACCTAAAAACACTAGCAAAAACTGGGAGGGGTTTAATAAGGGCTGTCCTTACAGCTTTGATTTTCCAGAGCCCGGTCACCTGAAGATAGCTGCATAACCCACTGGTTCCAGAAAAAACTCCATGTACTGTGATGTACAATCAAGAAATCGTATTTCCCCTGAAGTGTCTTAACCAAACAATACCCATAACCAGTCTCGGGTATTGTATTAGATATATGTGAACTCTTTTACATCCGTTATGAAGAAGCTGCAGCCCAGAAGGCAGTGAATAAACCAAATGCAAAGTAGAACTTACAGCTCCCTGCTCGTCCATCCTCCTTGGCTCCGACTCGATCCCCAAATCCGCCTCAATATCTTTCCTGTAAATGGAAGAAAATCAATTCATCACAAATCGCTGCCCTCATCTCTAACAAGTCTGCTATATTATCCTCAGGTGTGTTTGCTACCATGCCCAACAAACAACCCCAGGATGTTTACTTGGCTTTCATTTTATAGCTTACCCATCAGACACGTTGTTACGATCTCCCATGCCACGTCCACTAGAATTCGTTCCATGGTCCACACCATCTAATTTGTTCTCATCTGCTTTAAAAAAGAATAAATAAGCTCTGGGGGAAATAAAACATTTGAATAGACAGGTGAATTTGGGAAGAGGACTTACCTCTTTGCCCATTCCCAGACTGCCGCCTTTCTGAATCATGTCTTTCTCCTCCACTAGAAGTGAACAAAAATATGGTAGTTATAATATGGTAGTTATTCAAAGCATTAAATGACATGGCAGTTGGGGCATTTCATACTTCACATACATTCTGCATAGAAACAAATCCTGCCACACATTGCTCAAAATTATACACTAGAATGTTATTAACTACCAAGGTTGCTGAGATACAAGGGATCTTCAAAAGTCATGCCCTGATCAGGACTTATTTCCCTTTGCCAGTTGTGTGCTCACATTGTACTGTCTATAGAAAAGCAGAGTGTTCCTTTTCTCTTTAGTCATCTACTGTTCAAGCGTCAAGTACGTTTTTAAAGGAGAATTATGAGGCGAGTGATTTTCAATCAGCCTCATAATCTGAGCCGACCTGTGACAATGAAACTGTCGCAGGTCAGCTTAGTAGATCGGGAAGTGAGCAAACGCATACCGTCGCTCGATCTATCCCTGCAGAGAGCCGTGACCTTCACTCACGGCTCCCTGCAGGAATCCCCCCCCCCTGTCCGATCCTCCAACGCCGACTGGCGGAACGGTCAGGGGAGAGGGCGGGTACAGCTGGCTCTGCCTCTAGATAGGCAGATCCAGCTGTCACTCACGCAGCTGGGAGGATCGAGACAGCATTATGACGACCCATTCCGGCGTCTCAGTATCCTGCGAGCTGTAGCTCGCGGTATACTGAGCCTAGGGTGACGGGAGGACGCTAGTTTGTGTCCTCCCGTTACCCTTAGGAGAACTATGGAGAAAAGTCCTAACCCCATAGTTCTCCTATAAGGGACTGAAATGGCAATTCATTGAACTTATGTATTAGAACAACACAGTTGAAGGTTTCAGGAACCAAGTAAAATAAATCAGAGCGCTGTGACTTAGTGACTCTTACCTCTGAGAGGACTCTGAACTGAGAGAGCGTGTTGGGGCAGGTGCTGTACTACGCTTCACCCATGCATTCTCCTTGGGAGGTGGAGCAGGCATAACCTTTATAGGGATCTGGGAATCAGATTTAGGGGACTTCAAGTTAGGAGGCTCCTCATCTTTTCCAAACACTTCATTCTCTACAGATTTCTCGCTTTCCCTCCGTCGTGAGACTGTGGAGCAGTAACCAGAAATAAGTTAGAGTGTATCTCTTCACAGTCTAAGAGATGAAACAGCTGTAAGCAACAAAGTACAATTATTAAAACGTATTATTAAGCTTTCCACAAACTGTTAACGAAATTGATGTTTATGTGTGTATGTAAAAACAAAACAAAAAAACACACTGCTTAATTTTATAGGCGATACAACCAGTCCAAGCATTGTCTCCTAGTTCTGTGAATGGACAAGTGATCCTGTCCTTTGCCCGTCCCCTCGTCATTTACCTGTCCCTCCTTTTCCCTTGACCATGCACAGAAAACCTTGCATTCTGTGAAAAAATACAAGGCTTTTTGTGAACAGACAAGGGGAGAGAAATATTACGTTTTTACATGCTTACTTGCAGCGTTTTTATTCTGTCTATAAAATTATTATTTACTTGCAAAGTGCCTTTGACTAGTAAGAGGCCTAGCACAACCCTCTTCTGGGACTGTAATTAATATCAGTGCTGGCCCAGCTCCTCCACTCCTCCTTCCACCTCGCTATATAACCTCCCAACAAAGAGGAATGCTATAGAGCAGGAGAGGGCAAACTCCAGGCGTCCAGCTATGTTGCAACTACAGATCCCATTAGGCATTGCAAAACTCTTAACAGCCACAAGCATGAGTCCAGAGGCAGATACATGATGGAATTTGTACTTTCACCACAGTTGGACGGACAGTCTGCCTATCCCTGGTATGGAGCCTAACTCGAGTGACAGCTCTGATTCTGTTGGGGCTGCTGACATCACATCCAAGGTGGTGGCTCCAAGCAGCAGTCTCAGGGCTATTGGATGTCTACACAAGGAAGGCTTTCACAGGTAAGCAACATGTATAAAATACATTAAAATGCATATATACTCTTAAAGTTAAAATGGACTGGTGACAGGGTACCTTTAGTCAAAGTAGTGGACATCAAAAGTGCATTTTAATAAAAAAACAAAAAGAAAAACCCCAACAACTGTAGGCCATGAAGCATTTATAGGCATTACCAAGCTATTAAAACAATTGTAAAGTCATAAAAAGTTGGATTTTTCTGCTTCCCTAAAATCCTTTTCTTTGAGTTCATTGAAGGACACAGGAATCGTTAGACTGTCAGATGATACTGCCCTGTCTACAGGAGCAATGGACACTGGCAAAAAAGAAACCAATTGGTCAGCGGGATAACTCTGCCCACAAGTATCTTGGCTCAGTTTTGTACCGACAGCAAAAATTAACAGATGGGGGAGACCTGTGTCCTTCAATAGACTCCAAGAAAGGGATGTACTAAAATCCTACTTTCTTAAAGTAGTATTAAACTCACATTTTTTTCCCCCCCCCAATAGTGGATCCAGAACAAAAATATACATTGCTCAGCAAAGCATTGCTTTTTTGCCCAAATACTTATAGTTATGTTTCTGAACAGCTGCTTTCAAGTCTCTCAGCTTCCTGTCTATTACAAGATCACAAGGAACAGAGCAGGCTCCAGCAATTGTGCATCTACTAGCTTGGAGAAGGGAGGAGAGGGGCCAGAGAGAGAGAAGTAGCTTGATTTGCTGTGTTGTCTGTGTGGAGACACGCAGAGCTTACTAGCACACAAAAGGGTGACTGCATAGAACTCTGCTTGAGAAAGGAGTCACTCTAAAACAGGAAGTCAGGACCAATGCTCAGGGAACCAGCTGCTTCTGCAGGAAAAAACCCCCAAAACTTAACATTAAAGAGCAGCATCCATTATAAGTGATTTCAGCAGCATTTGAAATAGCTTAAAAACCTTTAAACTTTAAATATCAGTTTAATTGTCTATTGCGAGATAAAGGAATTCTTAGACGTCCAAAAGCAGTTCAAACACTGGGCTGGAAACATAGAAAAAAACAAACCGATCCAATAAAAAAGGCAACAGCAAACTCAGGACTGGCTTCAACGAACCGCTGAAGGACCCAATGCCTGAAGCTGGCATCAGATGGATGAGGCATGAATATCCACCTGGTAAAACAAAGAAAAATAGAAGACCAGGTGGTAGCCTTATAAAAACGGGGAAAAGTTGCATAATGCTGAAAAGCAAGAAGCACTCACTAATGTAGCATAGCGCTCCTTGACAGGTAAAGATGAAACCCAATCTTTAAGACTAGGAATATTGAATGATGGTCAGCTTGAGTCACAGAGAGGCTGAACACAGAAGTTGGTGCACCCTAACGGAGTTCATCCAGAATCAGGCTTCCAGAAGCAACAGAGGCTGGGAGATACACTCTAACAGTCCGAACTATATCCAGACAATATAGGGAACATTTATTTTGGTAAAGTGAAGCTAGACAGGAGAGGGATGGGTGAACAATGTTCTGGTTAAGGTTAAAAGACAAAAAAAAAAGTCAGTCCTGGGCCTGACACTACTTGGTCCCTATGCAGGAGATGGCCGCCAGTTAGGACAAATGCCTTGTAGACGTGATCACTACAAGAACCACCACCTTCTGAGAGTGGAGAGAGAAAGTCTCTAATAGGTTCATATGGTGATGTCTGAAGTGCAGTAAGAACCAGGTTTAGATCCCACCAAGTCACAGAGGAACAAACAGAGAGCTAAATGATGACTTCCTGTACAAAGGTTCATGAAACAAAGCCGGACAGAACCGTGGCTTAGAAAATGCTGAAGGTCAAAAGTTGGTCCAGACACTGCTGCAGGAAGAGAGGTGAAGACAGATATGGTGAATTCCATGCAGAATTTCTGGAGTCAAATAAAGAGCCCTGGGTATGAGGAAACTCAGCAAAGCAACAGTAGTGAAAAACAGACAACAAAATGAAGGGGATGGTGTGTGAGCTCACTGGAATTTCACAGCGAGTCATCAAGTCTAGGTCAGCACGTGGGAACACAAATGGCTGTCGTACACAACAATGCCTGGCTGCTAGGCAGAGTACAATAGAAAGTTTACAAAACTCTGAGCTATAAAAAGGAGGTTATCCCAGATCAAGAAACAAAAAGGGACACAGTTTAACTTGCCCTAGTAAAAAGGGAGTCAAAACACAATAACTCAGCATGTAAACCTAGATGAGGTACAGGTAAAAGGAGAAAATATGACCCCACATACTGCTCAGTAGATATAGCAGTTTCTATAGGAAGAGCTTCTAATAAAAAAGAAAAAAAAAGAAGAAATTCCTCAATAGGGAATAAAACTGATATATCACATAACATTCATAGTCTTCAGAGATTGGGTCAAAAAAACTGCTACAGCTCTGGTCCCAATGTTCAGCAAAGAATCCCCAGAATATACTAACCTAAATAGAGTCTAGTGGTAATTGGAACACAGACAGGTCAGTTGCAGAGGGAATGCTAGTATAAAACCATTAAAAAAAACCCCGCACTTCACTAACTGGAGAGATTTCCAGGATTTCATATATCTACCATGAGTCTACCAGCGGCTGTTAATGGTAGAATTTCTTCCACTCTCCTAAGCACACTAGCAACTAACATGATGGTTGTGGCCAGGTGGGTGGAATTTCTATCGCCCGATGCCAGGGACATGTCGTTCTGGGCAGGTTTTTTTTTTTTTATATACACTATATTGGCAAAAGTATTGGGACGCCTGCCTTTACACACACATGACTTTAATGGCATCCCAGTCTTAGTCCATAGGGTTCAATATTGAGTTGGCCCACCCTTTGCAGTTATAACAGCTTCAACTCTTCTGGTAAGGTGTCCACAAGGTTTAGGAGTGTGTCTATGGGAATGTTTTACCATTCTTCCAGAAGCACATTTGTGAGGCCCGGTACTGATGTTGGACGAGAAAGCCGGGCTTGCAGTCTTCGTTCTACTTCATCCCAAAGGTGTTCTATCAGGTTGAGGTCAGGACTCTGTGCAGGCCAGTCATGTTCCTCCACCCCAAACTCGCTCATCCATGTCTTTATGGACCTTGCTTTGTGTACTGGTGCGCAGTCATGTTGGAACAGGAAGGGGCCATCCCCAAACTGTTCCCACAAAGTTGGGAGCATGAAATAAGACATCAGCATACCAAGACATTTTGGACTAAGAGTTCCCTTCACTGGAACTAAGGGGCCAAGCCCAACCCCTAAAAAACAACCCCACACCATAATCCCCCTCCACCAAACTTTACGGTCGTGCTTTGTATAGATGCATGTGGAATGAAGTTTGAATTTCTTTGGAAGATCATCGTGTGCTGGTTTCAGTTTTTGAGCCTATTACTCAGGAAGAGCGTCATCCGTGCACTGAATGTGGACTGCAAGGACGCATGATAGGAGTGAGCTGTGCACTTCATGTTTTCAGTTCATGTTTTCAGTTCACCAAACTTTCAGTTCACCAAACTTTAAACTCAGGCAAGTACCTTTCTCCTGGCAAACGCCAAACCCAGGACACGTCCATCGGATTGCCAGACGGAGAAGTGCGATTAGTCACGCCAGAGAAAACATCTCCACTTCTCTAGAGTCCAGTGGCGGAGTGCTTTACACCACTGCATCCGACGCTTTTGCATTGCACTTAGTGATGAAAGGCTTGGATGCAGCTGCTCGGCCATGGAAACCCATTCCATGAAGCTCTCTATGCACTGTTGTTGTGCCAATCTGAAGGCCACATGAAGTTTGGAGGTCTGTAGCTATTGACAGACAGTTGGCGACTTCGGCACACTGCGCTTCAGCATGCACTGACCCCGCTCTGTCATTTTACGTGGCCTACCACTTTGTGGCCGAGCTGTTGTTCCCAGTTGCTTCCACTGTGTTTTAATACCACTAACAGGTGACCGCAGAATATTTAGTAGCAAGGAAATGTCACGGATGGATTTATTGCACAGTTGGCAACCTATCACGGTACCACTCTTCAATTAACTGAGCTCCTGAGAGCGACCCATTCTTTCACAAATGTTTGTAGAAGCAGTCTGCATGCCTAGGTGCCTAATGTTATACACTTGTGACCATGGAGGTGATTGGAACACCTGAATCCAATGATTTGGAGCGGTGTCCCAATACTTTTGGCATATTGCCAAAAGTATTGGGACAGCGTATAGTTAGCCCTGCGGGCCAGCAAAAGTAAAAAAAAAAACATTTTAAAAACAAAACAAAAAAACAACCCTGTAGCCCCCATCTTGCGTGCGAAAGGGCATTGTGTATGCTATGCGCTGTTCCTATTCCACTGTGACATTGTGGTAGACAAGCAGCAACACTCTCCAACACACAATGTGCAATAAAGTGTACGTTCACTTTCCCAAGTAATTTTGGAAAATGGAATTACCCGCTAAAATCTGGCTCTAGTAGTTCCCGTATACTTGTATGTTTAGTGAACTAAGAAGCTCATCTCATTCTTGAATTTATCAATGCTATCAGCAAATACTACTAAGGAAATTCCACATTTTTACTACTCCGACAAAAACCACAGTGTGCAGTATGAGATTAAACCACCTCTCTTCTAGGCTCTTGTTGTGTCCTCGTGTCATCAATATAATTCCCGGTGTAAACAGCTTATCCCGGATGTTGTGGTCCCCATTTATGATTTTGAAAATTGCAATAAGGTCCCCTCTAAAGTGCCTCTTTTCTACTGAGAATACGTTTAATTTCTGGAGTCAGTCTTCATAACTCAGGCCTTCCATCCCCTAATTATTTTGTAGCCCTTCTCTGAACTCTCTTAAGTTCGGGGACATCTTTCCTGAGGGTTGGTGACCAAAACTGCACTGCATACTCAAGCTGAGGCCAAACCAGTGGTAATATTATGCTCTTATCCCTTGCAAAATCACTGACCTTGAACAAATAAGCAGATTAGGAAAGTGGGTAAAGAGTCAGAAAGCATCATCTGCATACTCATTCCAGGTTATTTATTCACAGCACTGAAGTCAGAGTCTCATGATAACCAGGCCGCTAGCATTTTTATAAGGAGAACTCAGCAATGGCAAGCCTCCATGTTTCTCTCATAACAGGTTGCAACCAAGTCAAGGTTGCATTACTTTTCATTTCAGAAGTGAAATAAGGTTTTCTTCTGAAACTGAAATTGCTCTCCATTGTCCAACTCAAATTAACTGTACAGGGTCCTTAGAAACAGGTTAAAAGATACCAAGTATGTATGTATACGCTAAGGATCATTCTCTATGCCACCTATAAAAGTGAATAACCCAATGGCTGCATGTACCAAAATAAAAGGATTTCATCCAAGTTAGGGGAAAGAGGCAAGTTTGTCAAGTAAGGGCTTGTGTACATATTTAACAAAAAAGAAGAAAGTCCTACGCTTTTAGGTGCTTCCGAGTTACTTCTATTTGCCTAAATGTTACTTCCAGCTGCTTGTGCACTCACATTAATTTGTATAGAAAAGAAAAAGCAGTTTAGACATGAACTTGTGCCTGTGTACAAGAGCCATGACAAGGACAAATTTAAGAATAGAAAGATAACGCATTTTGTGCTTCACTCACTCCTTGCTGATGATCCACTGATGCCTGTTTGAGACGACTCACTTCCAGTCCTGGACCGTTCTTGGTTTTCTTCACTTCGCCAGCTTGGATGCCTACAGAATTAAGAAAAAAAAACTACAGCTCACCCACATTATAGAGACCAAGAACACCATTTGCTCTATGCCAGTATAATTGCATAACCACTCAAAAATAATACTCTATACTAGGAAACTGCACACCACAGTGCACAGCTAGCCCCAGTTCAGAAGTTCAACATCAAACATTAAGAAACCCTCACATACAGGGCTTGAAATATTTTAGGGTGTCTCACCAAAATTTCAACAGTAAGCCTGACCAGACTATAGCCTTGCAATTTATGTTAACATGTTTTGGGGACACAGAGCTTTCTTTTGGTGGTATTTAATCACCACTGGGGTTTTTTTTTATTTTTTACTATATAATGAAAAAAAAGTACTGTAAATTGAGGAAAAATATGTTTTCCTACAGTATGTTAAAAAACATTTATTCTTACCCATATTTTTGGGAAAATATAAAAGACGGGGTCACATTGGGTAAATAGACACCGAACATTTCAAGCCTTAAAATTGCGCGCCCGCACAAAAAATTGGCCATAGGCGACGCTTTAACTGCTGATCAGTTTAGTGTCATCAGTAATTAATGCCCTAAAATTATTTCTCAAACTCAGACATTCGCGGTGATATGCAACATGTGCGGCACAATAGTCGTTTTCGCACGTAGGCACACCCGACACATGTTTGCGGGTGTATGTGGGAGGCGGTGGGGACCTAAATTTTTTTTATGCTTTACTTTTTTTTGTTTTATACACAACTTTATTGCCATCACATAGGGGTCTAAGACGCCCCCTATCTCCAAGACCCCTGTCACCTAGGCCTAGGAACCCTCAGAGAACCTGGTGAAGATGTGATCTGCTTCACCAGCTTCTCCGAGGTTCCCTAGGTGATTCTCCAGCTTCTGAAGCTGGAGAGTGACAGTAGAATGCGGAAGTGATGTAATATACATCACTTCCTGCATTAGGGGACTGGAGGAGCTCAGAGGGAGATCATGTACCATTCTCCCTTTGATCTCCAGTACCAGCCGCACCAGGCACAACGGGCCTTGGACCGGCGGCAACAGCAGTGACAGCTGCTGCTAATACAAGCGATCAGGCATCTCTAGAGACGCCCGATCGCTTGAATGTAAATCTCCCGGTAGGCCGTTTAATTACAACTCTTAGGATAAGGTTTGATGAACACATGAAATAACCTGAATAAGACTGATCGCTCGGCCCACATAGAGCTTCCACATGGGCAAATTATTATATAGATCATGTATTGTGATCCACAGTTAATGGATTGTTTTATGGGGTGAGAAATCCCTTCAGAAGTCTGAAAGCTTTTCAGTTTGTGCCACATGAAGGAACAAGCTCCACAATTGGGGACTCCACACTTGAAGTTCCCTTCCTAACAACATAGGCAGTAACACTGTTGGTACACAGGTTTTACCACATAGTTTACAGTGGTATTTAGTCATGTAAAAAACCTGATGCAGAATGGAGTATTGCAGTAAACCAAACAAAAAGGAGGAGTACGTGTGTGTCCTGTAGAAATAAAGGGTGGGAGCAACTACTGAGCGCAGCAGGTGACCAGGGGTTTAATACTCACTGAATACAAAGTGTCAGTTACTGAAGAGACTTAAAAGGAGAACTATGAGGTGAGTGCTTTTCACTCACCTCATAGTTCTAGCAGACCTGTGACAATGAGACTGTCACAGGTCGGCTCAGTAGATCGGGAGGTGAGCGAACACATACCGACGTTCGCTCACTTCTTGATCCTGTCACAGCTCTCTGCCATGACAGGGGAGGGGCTGGATTTCCCCCTCCCCGCTCCAATGCTGACTGGCGGAACGGACGGGGGAGGGTACAGCTGACTGTCTCTAGATAGGCAGAGCCAGCTCTCACAAAGCTGGGCGGATCCAGACAGCATTATCGCGATCCGCTCCGGCGTTTCAGTATACCGCAACTGTAGCTTGCGGTATACTGAGCTTTGTGTAACGGAAGGACGCTAGTTTGTGTCCTCCCGTTACCCTTGGGAGAACTATGGGGAAAAGTCCTAACCCCATAGTTCTCCTTTAAGCCCTCGTTCACACCTGAACATTTTGTAGTGCGTTCTACGCTCGACGAACGCTCTACAAAACGCTCAAAAATATAAATCCCATTGTATTCAATGGTCTTGTTCCCACCTTGGCGTATTTCCGCCCGTCCCTAACGCGCTACAAAAAACGGCCCACGCCTGAAAAGGTACATGTACTCCTTTGGGCCGTTTTGTTGTGCGTTTCCATTGGGATACAGCCAAGTAGCCTTCGGAAACGAGCGTTTGTCGCGCTACTTTTTTACCTCGGATCGCGGTAAAAACGCGCAACAGACGCGCATATGCAATACGCCTAGGTGTGAACAAGACCTTAGGGACTGAAAATGGCAATTAATTGAACTAAAGTATTAAAATTAGCACCTCGAGGGCTGAACAACACAGTTGAAGGTTTCAGGAACCAAGTAAAATAAATAATTCATCAGAGCGCTGTGACTTAGTGACTCTTACCTCTGAGAGGACTCTGAACTGAGAGAGCGTGTTGGGGCAAGTGCTGTACTACTCTTCACCCATGCATTCTCCTTGGGAGGTGGACAATTATGTCTGGATCCGCTTCAGCTGCAGCGTCTCAGTAAACCGCGAGCTGTAGATCGCGGTATACTGAGCGTAGGGTGACGGGAGGGCGCTAGTTTGTGTCCTCCGGTTACCCTAAGGAGAACTATGGGGAAAAGCCCTAACCTCATAGTTCTCCTTTAAGAGAGTGATTTCAGGACATTACAGTAGCATGCAACAGTGCCAGCAGAGGTAGAGATAAGTATTTTATTAACTGCTTTACAGGGAACTCTTATTGGCACTCTGATTTTAGTGACAGACTTGAATCCCTCTGGAATGTGTTGTAATGAATGGGCAGGCACCTGCGGGAGTATCTGCACTTCATTCAGGTTGCTACTTAGTGACGCTAAAATCAAGAGCTGTCCTTCCTTCTGGAGGGTGGCTACTTTTGTTCTCCATGGTCGCTGCGTGTGGTAAAGTAGCCATCACTCCAAGCTTGCTCACGTGATTGACTAAAATCTCACGTTTAGGCTAGGTTCACATCTGGGCGATCCGTGACCGTGCAGCAATCGTGCACAAAACTGTGCAGATTGCAGGGCGGTCATTGAGTCACCCACCACAGCTGATCGCGCTGGTGGTGCCATTATTGTCTACCGACACCCCAGTTGTGCCAGGCGAGTCACACGGTTTCCCTCCACTAAAATTTCCCGCCAATTTGTATTGAGGTTGAAGTCCATAACGTGAGAGAGCTTGGAGCGGTGGCTACTTTACAACACACACAGCAACCATGGGGAGTAAAAGTAACCACCCTCCAGAAGGGAGGACAGTGTCAGCACCAATTCAGAGATGATTTCAAGATCTACAGCTGAGTGATACACAAATAAGGTGCTGTATTGTAAAAGTTTGGGTACATGAATGCATTTTTAAGATTTAATGTCTGAGTTTAGTGTCACTTTAACCAGGCTGGATAGAAATGGTTACTTAGAGGGATGAAACTTAAGTGACAAAAGCAGGGCATATCGAATAATTCAAACGAATCTTACCTTTCCCGTGGCTTCCGGTCTAGTTGTCGAGGTCGGTCATCCTCCAAATGACGCTGCATTTTTTCCTGTTCTTTCTGCAATCTTTCTTCTACCTCCCGTTCTCGGGCAGCTGTGTCCACAGGCTTGGCACCCCCAAATATTGATGCAGCTCGAGTGGAGGGTGCTGGAGCACCACCGGTAACTTCCTCTTTGGGTGCTGTACGAGGTTTGAGATTCAGCCTTGGCCTCTGCACAGGACCTGTATTCAGAAAATGTAAATAAGTTGGAACATGTAATTCATATTGCCCAAACAGGATATAAACCATTCAATTTCATTGAATCTGCAACAATGTTCAAATGTGTTTTACACATACCCCTTTCTTCTTCGTTTCTGGAAGAACCATTCCACTTGTCCGACCTATCATCTCGCCGATCTTCACGCCGGTCATCACGCCGATCATCATACCTATCACCATATCGATCTCCTGCTCCTCCACCACCACCTCTGAAATCATCATCTCGACGGTACCCGCTGCCAAATGCTCGCCTTCCACTACCTCCCCGGGAGTCAAAGCCTGCTAAAATAAGCATTTACATTTTTCAGTACCAAATTAAGACATGACCAGGTTGTAGAGTCAGAGACATCAGCTTGAACATGCAGAGAAAGTTGACAGTGGCTCTGGGAAGGGCCCACATATACTCCTTACCCATGCTCCTTTGCAGTTCCTCCACAGCCATTGGCATTACTCAACAATTTCAGGTATGGAGGAACATATGGTCTGCTCACCTGTAACAATGCCGTGGCCAAGCACTGTTGCATGACTGGTGGAGTGAGGTCCCTGTTTGCCGAGCTAGCTGCAGAGAACGAGCTAGGAGAGGTCAGATGTAAAAGAGTATAAAGGCAGTCGGGGATGCCCTTTCCAGAGACACTGTCACCTTGCATGGGCGAGGTGACAGCATTTCTAAATAATTCCAGTGGCAAGATTGACTATTTATATTTATTATGGCTAAAAAAATCTCAGACAATGTAATCGTCCATTCACTCCACCCATTGACAGTAGGGCATAAACTACATAGAGAGATTTCACTCAGTAGCTTGAGATAAGGGCTGCAACTAATGATTATTTTCATAATTGATTAGTTGGTCGATTATTTTTTCCGATTGAAAAAAAATAATTAAAAAAAAGAAAAAAAAAATTAAATACTATCCTTAATTTAAAATAGTGTTACAAAGTTTACTTCAGAATAAAACTGCATGCACAATTTTTTGCACTGCACTGGAATGACGGCATTGTGGTACCGTGCGAGAAATCACACTGTGGGGTGCCATTGAAATGAATGGCACTGCAATGCACCTCCCGCAGCAGAATTAGTCAGGCCAAAACCGAAAATGACTTTTTTCCCACCTTTCATAATTTTCTTTTTAATAATTGTAAGCACACGGGGCTTGAATAGCTTCAGGCAGGGAATGACAGCTGCCAGTGGCAAGATTCTGCAGGCGGCAGCTGGATGTAAATACAGCAGGTAGTGGGCCATTTCAAAATTACAGGCTGGCTAATGCACCCGCCCACTGCTTGCTGTGCCATCCTCCCAGCATGGAGAGATCTAGGTGATCCAACCAACTAATCATGAGAATAGTTGACAACTATTCTCACAATCCATTAGTTGGTTGCAGTCCTACTTGAAATTATTCTGTAACTGGCAATATGTCACAACGGAAACATTTGTCTACAAAGAGCTAATCAACTGATCAATTAACAACTACAATGTCTTTGAGCCTGGGGGTCAAAAGGATAGATTTTAACAAAGCAGCATTTTTGCAACATTCATTTATCAAGTAATTACTGCTAAATGACAGGGAACACTTCAAGTTGGGAGATGTGTTCTTTGCCTTTATGCCAGGGGTCTCAAACTCAATTTAGTCGGGGGCCACTGGACAAATATTTTAGTCCCATGGGAGCCGCTACTATATACGGTACCAGTTTTAATGTATGCACATGTTACAGGCGGCAACTGTCACCGATTCAAATTAATGATCGGGTGACAGCTGTTGCATGTAAACGCCTGCCCACCGCATGTAATCATATGTGAGGAGCTGGAGGAGCTTTTAAACTAGGAAGTGGGGGGGAGGGTATAAAAATAAAATCACTTAAACTAAACGTAGATAATTTAATCATAGGTAAAAATAACACAGAAAGTAGTAAAAAAGGAGTTCATAATAGTGGGCTCACTCCAGTCAATATAGGAAATCCGTTGGCACATGTAAGTATAACTACCAACGGACGACCGAAATCAAGGCAGAATAATAACAATAAAAATAGTGGGGAACAACAAGGTAGTAAACTTTTGTCCCACAAAAAGAGAGGAATTAAATGTATGTACACCAACGCTAGAAGTCTGGCAAATAAAATAGAGGAGCTTGAAATTAGGCTAATTGAAGAGGACTTCGACATAGTTGGTATAGCGGAAACCTGGCTGGACAGCACGCATGACTGGGCTACTAATATAGAGGGGTATAACCTGTTTAGGAGGGACAGAGGGGGGAGAAGGGGGGG
>NW_017307321.1:273188-279389 GCF_000935625.1 Nanorana parkeri
GCCTCTCCCTTCCACACATATTAAACTCCCACCTGCCCAAGCCCCCAGCAAACATAATAAACTTCCCTTCCAAGCCCCCAGCACACATAATAAACTTTCCCCTCTCCCTCACCTGGTTGCATCTTTGCAGGGAGGAGGCACATCATCGTTCACTGGTTATCTAGTGGTGATTAGTAAGGTCTAGTGCGGACCTTACTAATGATCCATCATTTGGCAGGAGCTCAGAACTGACAGAGCTCCGGCCGGAGCAGCTCTGCGGTCTGCATCCAACAGATGCAGACCGTGTGGCTGCTCACGCAAGTCGGACCGTGTGCCCGACTTGTCAGCTGGCTGCGGGCCACATAGTACCAGCTCGCGGGCCGGAGTTTAGCGCCAATGTGATTGACTTGCTTTGTGTTTTTCGACAAAGCAAGTTTTCGAGATATTCTTGCATTGCAGACAAAGCTGGTTAAACGCATTGATTTGTGTTTGAATGCTTGAGTAGGGCAGTGTTTACATGTAAAAAGGCAGAGTTTGACAATACTTGTGTACACAAGCCCATACTGTAACCACGGTTGCCGTTAGCCTGGTCACAGGAGTATACAGTGGGAGGGAATTTATCGAAACTGGGGCAGACAAAATGTGAAGCAGTTGGCTAAGCAAACCAATAAGCTTCGATCTTCAGTTAAGATTTTAAAATGAAAGAGAACCTGATTGGTTACTGTGCACAGCTGATCCAGATTCTGACTGCTCCACTTTTGATAAATGCCCTCGTGTGTGTGCAGTGGTGTACACATTTATGTGTGTATTTAAGTAAAAGGCAGAAAAGCTGTCAAGCACTGAACAGGCTGTAAAGTGAAGATCATTTAGGAACTGCATTTCATGTTAGTACCTTGTGTGTAACAAAAATGCTGTTCGGTCTAAAAAAAGCTAGGTGTACTAAGAGTGCACTAATTCCATACAGCGCAGGGGAAAGCCCCTTTCTGGCTTTTTACATGAAACCATTGAGCATGCTAGATTAAATAGTTTACAAACGCAGAGAACAGAACAAAAGCACTGAACCAAGTCCATGTAGTTCAATCACAACCCAATTAGAGAAAAGAATGTGCAACATGCAATGCAATTAAAGCCAGAAAAACAAGCGTTTAAATCTGAAATCCACGTCAAATACTGTTTGGCAAGTTTGACATTTGGCTCTATAATAATCCCTACAATCACGGTCATCATAGCGATCCCTTCCTCTGTCACGATCATATCGGTCATCCCTGCGTGGGCCATCACGATAACGGTCTGACTCATAGCGGTCATTGCGGTCATTTCGATAACCTGAAAGAAGACTGACATTAGCATTTCAAGTCTAAAGAAAACACATATTGTGCTCGGAAGCTGCCACTAGCATCCGTATAAAGGCTTTTAATGTCTATACTGCTTCACTAGATCAGCATGATGTTTGCGCTATATATACTTTTAGAATGAATATACTGCTTTACATATGTGGACTTTATGCCACCTACTAAGTGTATAACTATCCCCATATTCTTTTGTCCTGCAGATACAAATCCAGCAAATGTACAAATTGTAGCCCTCCCGGTGCAGCTTTCTAAATAAAGAATCTCTGCTGGACAATGAGGATTCTACCTTTTCAAAGTTTACCTAGAGCTAATGATTTCTAGTGGGCACAACCACTTACGGTCTCCGAAGCCCTCTTCGCGGCGTGGAGGAGGGTCATCCGCATCTGTGGTGGGACGTGCCCTCCAGTCAGAAGAATCCGTTTTGTCAGAGTCTCTATTGCGGTCGCGATCTCGGCCAAATGAGCGATCATCTCGATCTAAACACACAGAAGTTGTAGCGAATCAAAGTTAGTGGGATGTTACTGCCTATGTGAATAAAGTGAATCCCTTGTAAAGGACTGCTTAACACTACAAAAAAAAAATATAAAAATCAAAAAAGGTAGACAATCAATTAAGCGTCTAAAAGCCATCAAGCAGTCAATGCCACTAGAGACTGCTTGTTAAGATACTGTGGTACAACATAAGCTTTTACTGCTATCCCTAAACCTGATCTTGAAATAAATGCAAGGTCCACTTATCTTGCAGCCCAACTCCCCTTGATTTAAAAAATGGTAGGTGAAAGCAATTACAAGAATAAAAGAAATAAAACTCCACCTCAGAACATGTTTATAATTAGTCAATGTGGAATTTCAGGGCTACTCAATAGGGTAATAGAGGAGTTCTAACGGCAGGTAACTGATCTTTCAAGAATCTGTGTACAGACCGAACAATACTCAGGAAGAAGAGGGAAGGAAGGTGGGCTGCTTCAGTCCATAATGCTAACTGAATGATGAATTGTATTTGGGCAGATGTCTATGATTAAATTTAATATTCTACTTCATAGCTGATCAGACAGATCAACAAAAATGAAAAAAAAATACATATAGTGGGAGGTTCATATAAACTTATACAAATGGAATATATTGCTTTGTCCTTACACTGCACAGTTGCTGGTATATTTTGTCTAAATCTGAAAGCATATAGAATAAGATCTAATCAGCCAGCTTAACGGCTCATCCAGACGGGCACTTACGTCCGTACAGCATGCATGCCTGTAAAATGAACTGATCCCAGAAGGGACAGGTACTACATGCATTTGCATACAAAAGCCTGTTCTTCCCTATGAGAAGTTGAAGTTGCACACAATTAGATGCAGTCACACACACACACACACACACACACACACCTGAACCAGCACATCGGTGCAAGTCCTGGTGCCTGCACTTGGACGCACACTGTTGGGTCATTTTACGGCCGTGAACGCCCATCTGAAAGAGCCCTAAAGCGACTTGTGAATTTTACATTTTCAAAAACAAACTCCTTGCACAAGACGGTAAATACCTGCTGCCCATTCCTGCAAAACCACTAGAAAAGACATTTCCAGAATTGTTCATCTCCTGGGTCCAACGCAGCTCTCACTGGTTGCTCCTGTTAACCTTCATGTCATTACCATCTCCTGTAGTGACATGCAGATCTTCAGAACAGTGAGAGCATTTGGGGGACTCAGGAGATCTACATTAACCCTTTCGCTGCCAAGCCCTCCAGAAAATTTTTCAAATCAGCTGGCCAAGCCATTTTTGAATTTTCTGCAATTTTTTCCTATTGGTTTGATTTTCAACTGCTGCGTTGCTAGCGTTTGTAAAAGACCCCCCAAACCATATATTTTCTGAAAGCGCAGGATCGGGCCCGGTATTTTTAAAATTAGCGGTCATCAGCTTATAGTAGAACTGTAAATGCCAGGTCCGTACGACGTACTGAGCTGGCCAGCTGGAAGCACTTTTGTAGCTCCGTACGTCCTTGGCAGCGAAAGGGTTAACAGAAGTGTCCGTTCTCCCTTCGATTTGTGAGATCATTCATTGGGAATACAGAGCTGTTCACACAGCAGGAAAGGTATTTGCAGTCTTCTTTTGCAGTGTAATTGTTTTGGAAGATTCAAAACTCATGACAAAGTTGCTTTTAAGATCAAAAATGGAAAACTAAAAAGTCAGGTACCAGCTGCCCACCTAACTGCAGAGGATGCTTAACTTTGGATCTGTCCACCCCAGAAAGACCAACATGAATTGGGTTTGAAAGGCAAGAGCATTACAGCAAACAAATTACCTTTGTCCTGTGCTTGGTCAGCTACGTCCACTCTTATCCTCCTGTTTCCTAGAGACTGAAAATACACAGATCATTTTAAATTAAGAAAATGAAAACGTGCCATCATGAAAATCAGTGTAATTGTGAGAACCCAGTTACACAAGTTTGACTAACCCTGGCTGCCACGCTTTCCCTCAACAAGTCATTGACCCAGAAGAGTCCTGAATTTACTAGCTACATGCTTGTTCCAGATCAGTGATGCAAACTACTAAAACAGCCAGACAACTAGAAATATCAGGAGAAGATCAATGATAACAGATTACATACTAACCTCAATACAGGTATCCCGGCAACAGATTAGTTCCCAAACCTTGGATACAATTTAAAATATCTGTGTAATAAAACTGATTTTAAGTAGTTCATTCATTGACTGATTCTTTCAAATGGTCTTTATTTGTGGATCTCTCATGGAACCAGAATTTCCCGCTGATTTTGTAAAATATTTAATAACAGTTTAGCTATTATGTGTTTAAAATTGGTTTAAAAAATATTAAGTTCCTACCCGATGGCATTACACTTTTTCTACTGCTCCACCTCCACTCTGTCAGAGCATTTCAGGTTTTAGTATGGGGGTGCATATGCTTGGGTCTGAGCAGCCACTTGCCAGCCTTGGATATTGTCAGCTCAACCAACTTCTGGGCTTTAGATCTTGCTACACAGCACTTCATAAGAGTGCTTGTAGCAGATCACTGTAAACAAAGTTACTGAAGTGATGACATCAGGGACATCACGGCACTCACTTTTAGTATAGATGATCAGGCAGAGTAGTTGCAGCTCTGTCCAGCATCTCCCATCAGCAACAAATCACTGCTATAGTACTCTATTGTCAGCCAATTGCAGTCAGCAGTACTATAAGAAGTGATCTGTTGCTGCAGAGCTTCAGGTCCACACTCCCTCCCCTCAGGAAAAGTAAAAAAAACTCTGAAAATGTGACCACCGTGCCAAGCTAATTTGTGCCCTCGACAACCCAAATCGCATCTTTTTTTTTTTCTTGTGTGCATGTAGCATCAACAAAATCCTCCTAAAGTAAAATGCATGCATTACCATTCTAGTAGGTTACATAGAAATTACACTTAACCAACAGTCTGCTGATTCTTATTGAATATTTTGGGTGGCAAATATCTACAAGCCGTGAGTGACAGTCACAGCTCTCTGCAGGGACAGGATCGAGAAGTGAGCGAGCGCCGGTATGTGCTTGCTCACTTCCCCATCTACTGAGCCGACGTGCGAGTTTCATTGCCACAGGTCGGCTAGAACTATGAGGCTGAGTGATTTTCACTCACCTCATAGTACTCCTTTAACCAAAACCCTATTTAACCATGCAAAGAAGCGCTTCTCATTGGTCAGCGTGGTCACCTGACTCCACTGACCAACGAGTACTCACAATTTCCGAGCAAATTTTAAAATCCATCAGGGAGGGCTGTGCAGGACAGCAGTATGGGGTACAAAAAGTACACCCGTACTGGCTGGGGGAGTGACTGTGGGGAGAGGGGGCCAGATTTGAACAGGTAATTCCATTTTCCCCAAATTTTGGAAAGTGAACTTATCCGTTAATGCACATTGCTCTCTAACACGCACACTGCTATTTCTATTGCAGATGGCGGTGGTGCCGGGGTTAGTTTTAATTTTTTTACTTAAATCACTTAACTTTTATTTTTACTGTTTTATCAATTTTTACTTTTTCAGCTCCCCCCCCCCCCCCAACACAGCGTTCCGTCTTACTGAACACAGAGAGCAGATAGAACGGACGCTCTACTCCCGGCTCTATATTCCAAATGATTGCCATGGTCCTGGGTCCCCCAGAAAGGTGGGGGAGCCCAAAAATCCACAGGGAAGGGGGGGGGCAGACAAGATTGCTGCTAATTTTATACAAGTGATTTGAGATAACTTGTACTTAAAAAAAAATAAAAAAAAAATCTACCCGCTCAGCAGTGGAACAGTTGGCCAACCAATCAGCATCTCTCTTTCCTTTTCAAACCTTAACGGAATAAACTGAAGAGAGAAGCTGATTGGTTGCCAGGCACAGCTGCTCCAGATTTCGTCTGCTCCCGTTTTGATAAATTCCCCCCCTTATGTTTAGGCTGGGTTCCCACCTAGGCGGTTTTCCGCGCTTTCGTACTCGCGGAAAACCGCTCAAGCAGGGAAATGCCGTTATTTTCAATGTGTAGGGTTCCCATCTGTGCGGTTTTCCGCGAGTACGAACGTGCGGGAAACCGCCCTACGCCCAAAGTAGTACATGTATTTCTTTGGGGCGTTTTGGTCGGGCGGTTCCATTGGGATACAGCCAAGTATCCCTTGGAAACGCACGTCTGCCACACGTATTTTTAACCACGAATCGCGGTAAAAACCGTGTGGAAAACGCGCATATTCAATCCGCCCAGGTGGGAACCCAGCCTTATGATTTTTTACAACAGATCACATAAAAATGATACACACAAAGATTACGGTACATATTCTTTTGTGATCTGCCAAGCCTTGTAATAAAAAAGGAGCCAGGTTTCACCAAGCATTAACTTTAACCAACTGAACAGAA
>NW_017307321.1:279412-279635 GCF_000935625.1 Nanorana parkeri
CAGCACAAGTATTGATGTGTGCCTTTCCACAGTCAGCATTCCTCACTGCACACACTCACAAAGGAAAATAAAACCACAAGAGATATTCTGCTACGCTCAGCAATTCTGGCTTTACAGCGCACTTGAAAGCACAGCGATGCATGCGTCTATGACTGAGCTACAACTGTGGGTTTTCCACAGAGATATACACTTTGGAATGGTAAATAATTACCACTCCATATCA
>NW_017307321.1:279678-280695 GCF_000935625.1 Nanorana parkeri
ATCCATAAGAACTTGACATTTTCTCTTTAAAAGGCAGAGCAGCAGGTAAGTTGCTAATGGGTCAATTATAAAGGTAGAAAGTGACTGTTTGCACGAGGAAGGAACCTAATTGGGTTCCGAAACGTTGCCACACACTGTGAGACGACTATGTGAATGAAGGGAACCTGATGTTCTGAACTTTGGAGCGTCTGATTTCTTCGATTTATGGATTGATGTGTGGCACCATCCACATTTACTGTTGCACCCTCCCATTACCAGTTGGGATTGAATTCTGGTAAGGAGTGTTATGGGATATGGACACTTAAATATAAAAGTAGGACTGCATCACCTATGCTTTGGTTTAGGTCATGACAGTGCCAAAGAGGATGAAGAAAAATAAATAACAAATGAGCTTTCATACTTTCCATTTTTTGTTTTAGGGCTCACTCACAGCATAGCATTGTGCTGAGCGCACGTTACCATGGGTTTGGCACACACTATCGCACAGTACAGTACCGCGCTAGGCGAGTTGTGTTCATTTGCTATTCATTTGAATGGCACCTCAAAACATCTGGCAGCCATGCATTGCAGCACAACGCACGGAATGCCAAAACCATGTTTTGTGGTGGAAAAAGCAGTGCATGCCAAGCTTAGTGCAACACTCTGCAGTGAAGGGACCGTTAATGCAAAAATAATATTAAAAGGTCTGGTTTAAAATGAAGAATCACAGCTTGCCATGTGATCTTCAGCTTTGTAATGGCTGTCTAGTTTAAAAACACATGAGGGGGCAATTCAGCCAATCTGAAATATATATTGGAACATGTTGCAACTAAAGCTGGCTACAGGAGGAACTTTATGAATTTCTCCTGGAAAACAGCAGTACACTTCCTAGTATGCAATGGTGGCTTGGCAGCCCTAAACTTTCATAGCTGTATATCTGCTATGCGAGATCTAAGGCTCTGCTGCCAATGACTACTAGTGTCAGGTGATTTGGTGACATCACTACTGTTCACGGTCTTCTTGATATATATAGATATA
>NW_017307321.1:284104-302719 GCF_000935625.1 Nanorana parkeri
TATAAGGAAGCAAAGTCCTGCTTCTATCAAAATGGCAGCCTCCACACAGACAGTGCAGAACAAGACATGATAAATCAGTAATGGGGTAAAAGATTATCTGCAGAAAGACCACAGGCAACACTGAGGACCAGTCTAGAGATTGGGACGGGATGACTGGCTAAGTCCCTGTCCCCTCGTTATCTATTCAAACAGGATGCATGGCAGGCAATATAATATGCAGATTAACGTACTTCCTCGTTAAGACTCAAAGCCCGCAGAAGAGAGTCCAAGTCATCAAACTCTGCGTAACCAAACCCTTTTAATCGCTCAGGATTGCTGGGTTCACGGGGCAGACGAACAGCGTCACATGACCCTGAAATAAATATACACCATCACACTGGACAAGTGTGTAAGTTTATGCAGTCATCAATCTGACTGCAGGGGAAGAACAGTGATCGTGGAAAATACATGTCAGACTAGATCTTCTGTTAGCTAAAAGGTGTCTGCAGAGCGCCAATAAATGAGATCCTTTCAGACTTAAACATAATCCTCTGGATTCAATCCAATATCTATAAGTCATAAATGTGCATTAAAAGGAAATCTGCCATTACAGAAACATGGAGGCCGCCATAGCTGACCTTTTCTTCTGAAAATGCTCAATCTCTGGTTGTCATGCTGAGCATCAGGCTACAATACTGACCATAACAGCCAGGCAACCAACATTTTTTAGAAAGTCCACAACAGCTGCCCCCAAATTTTGCTCATAACGGGAATATTTTTAAGTTGTTGTTTAAATAGTACTTAAAGCCTGTCTTATGAAATTCCCCACACAGCAGCATTTAGAACAGGAAAAGAGGCAGCACTGTAAGCCAGTCAGGTTTTACGACATTGCACAGGGCTTGAGGGAAGAGCACATGTATGAACTCTGCTCCTTCTCTACCCTATCTGGGGTTGTAGGGGTCCTTGAGCAAGCTATTCCTTTAACCCTTTCGCTACCAATGATTAAGTCAGCGGCAGTACCCACATGTAAACAGTTCACATTTTCACAGTGCACGGTTGGCTTACTCTAAAGCCACCCTAATCACTTCCACATCTACTGTAACATGTGCCCTCCAGAATGAGAGCAATAACTGGGGGGCCATCTTTTACTGTTCTTTCTAATACATTGCGCACTAAAATTAGAGTGCATTCATTAATGAAAATATGGATTTGATAAACAGCAGTGCTGTTATAGTGTGACATAAAAAAAGTGTACCTGCCACCTTTTTATTCTACAGGGTCTCTGCTTTCAGAAAATATATGTTTTGGGGGTACCAGCTGAAGGATGGGGGGGTGGGAATAAAAAGATTATCAGATAATGCATTCTCAACTGTTCAATCTTAGCCATGGCCATAGGGTCGCTATATAGACAACACTTACATTCAAGCCCCTGAAGAACTTTTGAATGGATTCTTCAGTCACATCATAAGGAAGGTTTCCAAGGAAGGCAGTGAAGGGAGGACTTTTCGGCAGGCGACTTCGATCTACATCAGGTTCACGCGCAGCTCGGGGGGCCGTGGGAAGGATTGAACGATCAATGTGGGGATTTCTGTACCCATCATCTTCATTACTATGCCATGTTGTGGAGACTAAAATTGATGTAAACAAGAGAGAAACATTAATTCAAGACAGAAAATTAAACTTTCACAAATTTTGGACATTTGGGTGTCAAAGTGCTAATGACAGCTGCCAGTGGCAAGATTCTGCAGACAGCAACGAAATACAGGGCGATGGTGGGCTGTTGCAACAGCCAGCCTGCTATTGGCCATTTCAAATTGCATTAGCAGGCTGGCTATTGCACCCACCCACTGCTTGCTGTGCCCTCCTCCCAGCAGGGTGGAGAGAGCTAGGGACTCCAACTAATCGATAATGATAACAGTTGACAACTATTCTCATAATGGATTAGTTGGTTGCAGCACTACTTAACCATTAACAAAAATGTATCTTATTAGTGTATCACTCAGCTGTAGAGCCTGAAATCATCTCTAAATTTGTGCTGATACTGTCCTTCCTTCTGCAGGGTGGCTCCTTTAGTTCCCCATGGTCCCTGTGTGTATTGTAAAGTAGCCACAGCTCTAAGATCCCTTCCCTAATGGACTACAACCTCAATACAAATTAGCAAAATAAACCTGAGATTGTAGTCCATCACAGGAGTGATTAGGGGAAGGATCTTGGAGCAGTGGCCACTTTACAACACACACAGGGACCATGGGGAACTAAAGTAGCCCCCTTCCAGAAGGAAGGGCAGTGTCAGCACCAATTCAGAGATGATTTGAGGATCTACAGGCTGAGTGATACACAAATAAGATACATTTTTGTTAATAGTTGAGGTACATGAATGCATTTTTAAGCGTTAACACCTGAATTTAATGTCACTTTAAAGTAGAGATGAACTAATTGTGCCTGAGGAGTATACATTTACCTGTTGTCTTTAATCCCTCCTGAAAATTAGCAGTGCACTTCCTGGTATGGGAGTGTGCCTAGGCCTGCAGCCTCATAGCTGTACATCTGTAGTGTGACATTCTAAGGCATTGTATATGCCAGTTACCGATGGTTTAATCCGATTTTGTGATGTCACATGTTTCCTTCATTCTGTGGAGCTGCGTTTTCTGCACTTCTCCTGCTGACGCTGATTATTATTCCAGCACCAGTCATCAAGAGGAGTGCTCTGACATGAGAAAGCAAAGCCCTGCCTCAACCAAGCAACCCTGATGGCTGCCAGCACACACAATGTGTGTGTGAGATAAAATATCAGATGGAGGGCGACCAAAGGCAAAGGTAACTAGTAATTTGCCCTCTGCCTGCCTTTTTTTAGGGCACAGCTTCTAGAGTCGAATATTTATATATTTTGTTAAGGACATATAAAGGCTTTTATTTGAAGCAATTGCACTATTACATAGATGGCACTGCAGGTAGAAAGCTTTAATTTTTATCAATGAAGGATTCAGTCTGCATGTGATTAGTATGTCAGAGACACAGGCAGTTCCCGGGTTACATACAAGATAGGGACTGTAGGTTTGTTCTTAAGTTGAATTTGTATGCGAGTCGGAACAGGTACATTTTTTAAGTAACTTCAGGCAAAACAATGTTTTTAGTTTTGGATAGCATAGGGAAGGACCACGTTTGTTTTGCTGTCTGTTCGCCTTGTCCAGAAGATATCATTTAAAAAAAACTTATTTAAAATGACACCAAAAAAAGTTTCTATTTTTAATTTTAAACTATTTTTTTAAAAATTTGTTTGCGTTTTAAATTTTTTACTTTTTTTTTAAATTTTGTCTTTTTAAATTTTAGTTAAACTTTTTTTTTTACTTTATTGCTGGGAGCAATAGCCAGCCTGCTATTGGATATTTCAAATTGCAATAGCCAGCCTGCTATTAGATATTTCAAATTGCAATAGCAGGCTGGCTATCTGCCCACTGTCAATCAGCAGAGGGGCCTGAAGGAGAAAGTTCTCTATCAGGCCCTCCCATGCTGATTGACAGCAGGCAGTGGGCGGGTGCAATAGCCAGCCTGCTATTGCATTTTAAAATATCCAATAGCAGGCTGGGTATGGCTCCCAGCCTGCAGATGTAGAGGAGGCAGGGGGGCGGGGCAGAGGAGGGGGCTGCAGGGGGGAAGGGGAGTATCGGGCGAAGAGGAGCGGCCCTACCAGGGGAAGAGGAGGAGCCGACCGGGAACCGCAGGGGAGGTACGAGGGGCAGTGGAGGAATGCAGCGGTCTCCCTGCTGCCTCCGCCAACACAGGCAGTCACAGTTCTCCTAAACGACAGGCAGTTGCATACACGCCTGTGTGCATCGGATGCCCGAACAGCTGTCGGGGGGGCTAGTTGGACCTCGGTTCGCAAGTACGGGTTGTTCGTAAGTCGGGCGTTCGTAAGTCAGGGACTGCCTGTAATTGGTTCTCTATCACCAGCGAGGACTGAAGCTAGCACCTGTGTCAAGTATCAGCTGTTCGTTCTCAAACAAAAGGATGTTTATTAATGTAAAACACATTGTGGGATCCAATTGGTTAAAGTGAATCTGTGATTGGTCCATGAAGGGAAAAAGCAACACGTTGACTTTAATGTGGACCTCCACAGACACATTGCTTTCACTACCAGCACCTGAAAGGTGTGAAAGTAAGTCCTGTGTAAGGTCAGTTGCTGGAGCCGTAGGTTAACTATGGACTCCCCAAGTGACATCATTGATTGATTGAGCGCCGTCACATTTAGACACATGCTCCTCCATACCCATGCTATTAGGTTTCTTTTTGGTCCCAGCATTGAATGGAATGGCGTGGGAGCAAAGAAAATGTAAGTATATTCTCAAGGGGAAATTCAAGATTACCTGTTGCTTTGTTCTAATGGACAAAACAAAAGTTTGATTTAAACTCTTACACCAGATTTTGAAAGCTTTAGGCTCAGCAAAAAAAATTGTTGCACTATCAGCAATGCTGTACACAACTATTGCATCTACCTATGGACATTTCATAATTAGATGCAGTTCTTATACAAACTACCTCATGAGTAATAATAATAAAAAAAAAAAGCATAAACAAAATACCGACTTACCATCTCCCTCCAAATCATCAGTCTCATCTGCCCAGCTTACAGGTTTGGGTACAAAGGTGCTGCCACCTCCGCCACCTCCACCACCTCCACTACCGGTATTACCTCCATCCTCCGCTAGGAAGTCAGTGAGGGTAAAAGTCTTTCCCTTCTTGGTCTTCTTCTTGCCTAAGAGATTACAGGAAACAAGAAATTAAAGCAGGCCAAGGTGAAATCTTAAAAGCACGTGAAATAAAAACAAAATCCATCTTGTATGTTCGTAGAAGTAACTGGTCAGCTTTGCAGCCTCTTCACTTTTGGGGCATATATACATTTGCATTTTGCTGCATGGAAATGTGATTCAAATAGAGATTGCCCATGGGGTTGGGTCACATTTATGTTTAGTGTGATAGGCAAACTACATGGACCCATTCACACCCATGTGTGGGCATGACAACGTGTGCTGCAATGAACATGCAAAAGTGTAAATTCCTAAAGTCTAAAAAGGTGTCCATATACACTGTACGATTATCGTACGAGAATTGCGGGAAATCCCGCGATCGTACGATAATTGTAAAGTGTATGAAAGGCGTGCGACCATTTCTACTTTACGGTCGCACGTCTTCCTTTGAACAAGCAGGCTTGAAAACCGCCGAGAATCGTACGATTTTCGGCGGTCTAGTGGCTTGCTTGTTCGACAACTGCCGAACGGGCCGGTGTGCGCACGCGCACACTGCCCGTTTGCAGTCATCGGAAGCCCACCCCTCATTGCAGTCATCGGAAGCCCGCCCCTCAGGGGGGCAGGCTTGCGATGATCGCATGTACGATCTGCCTATCCAAGATGGCAGATCGCACAAGCTATTAATTAGCTTACAACCATCGCAAGATAAAAGTCGTGCGATGGTTGTAAAGTGTATGGGCACCTTTAGAGTTTCTAAGAACTAAAACAAGTTTAAAAAGGTGCCCATACACCTTACAATTATCTGCAGATTTTCTGTGGTCAGATGGAAAAAGTACAACAGTTTGGCCTCAGGTGGAGATTACTCCATCCACACAGTTAAGTGTAGATGGAGGAATCTGTTGCACGTTTTCCATCTGACTAGAGCTGCAGCTAACGATTATTTTCAACCACAGAACATCTGCAGATAATTGTAAGGGCTATGGACAGCTTCAGACAAAATCTTAAAAGGAGAACTATGAGATGAGTGATTTCCACTCACCTCATAGTTCTAGCCGACCTGTGACAATAAGACTGTCACAGGTCGGTTCAGTAGATCGGGAGGTGAGCGCACACATACCGGGTTCGCTCACCTCTCGATCCTGTCACGGCTCTCTGCCGTGACAGGGGGAGGGGCTGGATTCCCCTCTCCGATCTGCCAGCGCTGACTGGCGGAACGGACGGGGGAGGGGGCGGGTACAGCTGGCTTTGCCTCTAGATAGGCAGATCCAGCTGTCACTCACGCAGCTGGGCGGATCCCATCATCTACGTCGGGATCCGCTCCGGCGTCTCAGTATACCGCGAGCTGTAGCTCGCGGTATACTGAGCTTAGGGTAACGGGAGGACGCTAGTTTGTGTCCTCCCGTTACCCTAAGGAGAGCTATGGGGAAAAACACTGACCCCATAGTTCTCCTTTAATATAACCCTTTGATTTCTGCAATGTAGTCTATTCAATTTTGCAACAATGCAGACATTTTTATTACCTAGCAGGAGCTAATAATGGGTAACTCTGCTTGATATTGCATAAGAAATTTCCCAACATATTGAGAGAGAAAAAAAAGGGCCAACATTGACTTTTTCGATGAAGAGTGAAGCATGGTGGCTGCCACGTGCACACTGCTATCACTGCCAGGCATGGATCATGGAAGGTCCTAGCTCAGAAGCAAGTTGCTTATCTACAAGCAGACATGTCACCACCCACTGTCAGGGAGCTTTATGCCGGTCAAAAGCCACCAATTTAAAGTTTGGAGGAGTTCTAAAGAAACTATTCTAAAAAGCAGGCTGCAGACAGAATACACAAATCAGCAAAGAAACTGTTTCTTTTTTAAATTCATCTCTTCACTTGCAGAAATAAACCAAACGAGATAATGGCCTGCCCTAAGATAATGCAAGAATACTGTCATAATTACTGGACACAGTCTGCTGTGCTCAATACATTATTAGGAGCTTTATAGGCTATTTAAAAACAATTGCCATGAGTTAGGCAATTTATACACCTAAACAATTGAAGCGAGCCAGGGATGCAACAACTGAACGATACAAAAAATTAAAATGAGAATCGTTGTCAACGATTCTCATTATCGATTAGTTAATAGGGCCACTGCTGCACCTCTGATGCTTCTCCGTTCCCCCCAGCTGTGCCTCAGATGATGTCAGTGGTTGGGAACAGCAGCCAGCCTGCTATTGGCTATTTTAAATTGCATTAGCCAATAGCAGGCTGGCTATTGCACCCACTGCTTGATGTCAAACGGCAGAAGAGGACCTGAAGGAAAACTTTCTCCTTCAGTTTCCTTCTCTGCTGATTGGCAGCAGGCGGGGGCAATAGCCAGTCTGCTGTTGTCTAATGCAATTTAAAACAGCCAATAGCAGGCTGGCTTTTGCTCCCAGCTGCTGCTGTGTTGACATTCAGCTGCCTCAGAAGGCAGCTGTCATTCCCAGGGAAGTGTAAAAAGGTGACACTGGGGGTCTAAAAGATCCTTAATGTCACCTTAAAAAAGACAACCTGTCACCTCCAATGTTCCCTCACATAGGGGGCTTGTGAGCCCCCTTATGTATTAGCAATGAGGTAAAAAAAAAGTAAAGTCCCCCCCATACTAATGGAAAACACAAGTCAAGTGCATCTATGTAGAAAAACATTGATTGGGCTACACGTCAGCTATCGCCGCATGCGCCGGGGGGAGAGCATTAACTCTTGGGCCAATATTCATGGCCAACTCTAAACTGATGACGTGTGTGTGTGTTTAAAGGAACACTTTTTAATCAGAGTATAGCATCAAGTCAATTAAACTCCTGGAATATTGATCAGGTCAGTTTAGCAGTTTCTGCTTCTTTGGTGTTAATGAAATTAAAAGGTGCACAAGATGGGCAACAATGAGACAACCTCCAAGACAGGAATGGTTTTACAGCTGGAGACCACTGACTTTTTTTTCACTACTCATCTTTTCTGACTCTTTCACTAGTTTTGGATTTGGCTAGAGTCAGTGTCACTCCTGGTAGCTTGAGGCGATACCTTGACCCTCTAGAGGTTGCACAGGCATGCCAACTCCTCCAGGATAGCACCTCAATACATGCAATTGCCAGAAGGTTTGCTGCGTCTCCCACCAGTCTCAAGAGCATGGAGGAGATTCCAAGACACAGGCAGTTACTCTAGGAGAGCTGGACAGGGCCGTAGAAGTTCCTTAACCCATCAGCAGGACCAGTATCTGCTCCTTTGTGCTAGGAGGAACAGGATGAGCACTGCCAGAGCCCTATAAAATGACCTCCAGCAGGCCACTGGTGTGAAACAGACTTCATGAGGGTGGCCTGAGGGCCCGACATCTTCTAGTGGGCCTTGTGGAGATTGATTGGCATTTGCTATTGAACACCAGAATTGGCAGGTCCGCCACTGGCGTCCTGCTTTTCACAAAGGAGAGCAGGTTCACCCTGAGCACATGTAAAAGGGTCTGGAGAACCTTATGCTGCCTGTAACATCATTTATCATGACCGGTTTGGTGGTGGGTCACTGATGGTCTGGGGAGGCATATCCATGGAGGGAAGCACAGACCCCTACAAGCTAGACAATGGCACCCTGACTGCCATTAGGTATCGGGATGAAATCCTTGGATCCATTGTCAGACCCTACACTGGTGCAGTGGGTCCTGGGTTCCTCCTGGTGCACGACAATGCCCAGCCTCATGTAGCGAGAGTATGCAGCCAGTTCCTTGAGGATGAAGGAATTGATACCATTGAATGGCCCCCACGCTCGCCTGTCCTGAATCCAATAGAACACCTCTGGGACATTATGCCTCGGCCCATCCGACGCCACCAGGTTGCACCTCAGTCTGTTCAGGAGCTCAGTGATGCCCTGGTCCAGATCTGGGAGGAGATACCCCCAAGACATTATCCGTCGTCTCATTAGGAGCATGCCCCCACGTTGGTCAGGCATCCATACAAGCATGTGGGGGCCATACAAACTAACGAGTACCATTCTGAGTTGCTGCAATTACATTTCAGCACAATGGAATAGCCTGCTGCATAATTTGTTCACTTTGATTTTTGGGGTGTCTTTGAATTCAGCCCTCTGACCAGCAACTGGGAACAGCAACTCAGCCACGAAGTGGTAGGTCACATAAAATGACAGAGCGGGGTCAGCGCATGGTGAAGCGCGCAGAAGTCGCCAACTGTCTGTAGAGTCAATAGCTACAGAACACCAAACTTCGTGTGGCCTTCAGATTGGCACAACAACAGTGTGTAGAGAGCTTCATGGAATGGGTTTCCATGGCCGAGCAGCTGCATCCAAGCCTTGCATTACCAAGTGCAATGCAAAGCGTTGGATGGAATGGTGTAAAGCACGCTGCCACGGGACACTAGAGTGGACACTGGTGGGCGGTTGCCAGGAGAACGGTACTTGCCTGACTGCATTGTGCCAAGTGTAAAGTTTGGTGGAGGGGGGATTATGGTGTCGGATTGTTTTTCAGGGGTTGGGCTTGGCCCATTAATTCCAGTGAAGGGAACTCTTAAGGCATCAGCATACCAAGACATTTTGGACAATTTCATGCTCCCAGCTTCGTGGGGGATGGCCCCTTCCTGTTCCAACATGATTGCGCACCAGTGCACAAAGTTCCATAAAAACATAGATGAGTGAGTTTAGGGTGGAGGAACTTGACTGGCCTGCACAGAATCCTGACCTCAACACGATAGAGCAGAGGCTGCGAGCCCGGCCTTCTCGTCCAACATCCGTACCTGACCTCACAAATGCGCTTCTGGAAGAATGGTCAAAGATTCCCACAGACACACTCCTAAACCTTGCCGACAGCCTTCCCAGAAGAGTTGAAGCTGTTGTATAACTGCAAAGGGTGGGCCAACTTAATATTGAACCCTAAATTCTGGTGTGGGATGTGCGTTGTGGTGGCATGAATTTCAATGGCATCCCAAACGCACCCTCCTGCCGGCAGTGTGATCACCTGCACTAGAACGCACGGTACTGCAATGCTGTGTGTTCCAGTGCAGTGTGAGTGCAAAAAATATGCATGCAGTTTTATTCTGAAGAAAACTTTGTTTGCAACACTGCATGGTGTATTTTATTTTAAATATGATTTTTTTTTTACCCGACTAATCGAAAAAATAAATAAATCGGCCAACTAATCGATTATGAAAATACTTAGTGGCAGCCCTGGAGCTAGTGTGTGTGTATATGTGTGTGTGTGTGTGATATATATATATTACACACACACACTTATGATGAACCAGGTAAAACTCGCTTAGAGGTTGCCCGTCTGTTAGCTCCTGCCTAACATCTTTTGATTGAAAAATCAAAGGACAAGGGCGACAAAGTGGCAGCTGAGGGAGGCCTGCATCCAAATCAGATGCAGGCACCGTTTAGGTATTTTGACAGCCAGTGGAGCCAATTGAAAAAATACAAACTAGATTGTTTTTTTCATTCAGCCTAAAAACTGAAATGTAACAGTTTATGCCCAGCATTACAGTACCAGTGAGAATAGGTTCACCAGACAGAAGTGAGGGGAAATCTGACAAAGCAATAAAATCTGATTGGGATTCTAGCCTTCCCATATGCTACAAAAAATAAAAGGTATTTTGACAGCCAGCGGGGCCTTGCATCTTATCAGGGCCACCCAATGGCTGATGAGCATTATAGGATTGGAGGTAGTGGTGGAGGAGATGGCAACAATATGGGATGAAGCTACATAAAAATGTGCAAACCGCACTTAAAACGTGCAAATAACTGCATGCTGAATAGGTGTGAAGCAAGCCTAAGAGGAACCAGTCAAGATAAAAATCATAGAAGCCCACTTTTTTGCAGAACATGCAGCAAAAAGGCAGCTCCCATATTACTTAAAAAAAAAAAAAAGGAAAGTAAAAACTGTTTTTTTGGCTACATTGAACAGTCTTTGCTGCTCTTAGTGGTGATAATTTTGCATTTCAGTACCTACATCTTCTGAGATGAAATGTTGCAAGTTGCAGTTGTTACTACAGCGTTAAAATGTAACTGCAAACCTATAGTCAACGGGCTCACATCGCCCCTATTAAAGTGACACTAAACTCAGGAGTTAAATCTTAAAAACACATACATGTACCTCAACTATTAACAAAAATATATCTTATTTGTGCATCACTCAGCTGTAGATCCTCTGAATTCATAGTGACACTGTCCTTCCTTCTGGAGGGTGGCTACTTTAGTTCACCATGGTCCCTGTGTGTGTTGTAAAGTAGTCACTGCTCCAAGATCACTCCTGTAGTGGAGTACAATCTCAATACAAATGAGTAAACTAAACACGAGATGCTGGCAGCATTAGGCCTTGTTCACACCAAATGCAGACCAGATCCAGTCAGGTTTCTGCACACGGAGTGTAGTGGGTTGTGCCGCGTTTTAGATGCGTTTAGGGCCGGTTTTGGTAAAAAAAAAAAATTTTTTTTTTTTTTAAAGTTTAACATGGACTTTCAGGCACTTGCATGCGTTTTTGCGTTTTAGATGCGTTCCAGACCAGATCCAGAGCAGGTAAAATAGGGCTTGCCGCATTTTTTTCATCCGGTCTGGATCCGCACGCTGCGATGTGAACTGGAGGTCAAAATACCATAGGAATACATTGGACGCAGTTTTGATCCGGTCTGCACCTGCTCTGGTCTGGATCTGCTCCGCGCTTGGTGTGAACAAGCCCTTAGATCTCACTAAAGACCTCTGATCGTTTCTAGAATGATCAGAGGTCTGATACAATGTTTCAAACTTTTGTTACAAGTTACATAGTTCCAAAGCTTCATAGAAACTTGTAGCAAAAAAACCCCCAAATTAGTACACAGGCTCTGTACAGAGCTGTCAAAACTGTGATAGGAGAGCAGTTCAGATGTCAGATACTTTATTGCTGATAGAGCTGCAACAGTTAATCGATTTAGTCGATTAAAATCGACGATTGAAAAAGAGACCTCAAATCAGGTATCTGTAAAAGCTTAATTCTTTCATTGATGGATGCCTCAATACTGAGGCATCCAATTATGAACGGTAACCGCTGATTCTCAGCAGTTACTCACAATTCACTTAAAGTCACAATTATCCCCCCCCCCCAGCTACATTAAGGACTTACCTTATGTGATGCCTCGAGCCGATCATCTTCTTTCCAGTAGTTTTCAGGAGTCCCCCCCAGCGCTGGTGTAGGTCTCCGATCCAGCACAGACTCCTCGGGGGTCCCGCGGTGTCTGTGCGCATGCATTCACTTCTGCTGTGTCTCTCCTCACTGAAGATTTCTACTGCGCACGTGCCTGCCCCATCATCCGCCCGAGAAGCTCCAGATCTTCAGATGGGAGTGAGCGGTAATTACCTTTTTGGTAACTTTTATTTTTCTAATGTTTTTGCATATATCTATTGCTTGCTAGCATGAGATAAATGAAAAAAAAAAAAACAACCAAAAAACTAGTTTACATTATACTTGAATGCCCTAATCTACTGACAAAAATCCCATGCGTTTGGGTTTTCTTACCAATTGTGTGGTACTTTGTATGCAAGTCAATTCACAAAGATTATTCTGGAGATTTCAGCTTTTAGGGCAGGTTCACATAATTTTCCGGACCAGATCTGGAATGCAGTGCATTGCGTTTTGCCGTGTTTTTACCATGTTTCGGGGCGGTTTTGTTTTTAGCTTAAATAGGGCTTTCAGGTGCATTTCAGTGCGTTTGCATGAGTTTGTGTTTTTTTATGCATTTCCATGCGTTCATCCATTCCAGACCAGACAAAATGAGACATGCAGTATTTTTCTGGTCTGGAACGAACTGCGCTGGTGTGAACAGAGGCCAGAAATAGCATACATTAGGGATACATTAGGATGCATTTTGGAAACAATCTGGTCTGGTGATCTGGATGTGGTGTAAATGGGCCCTTAATACATCACTAGCTTGCGGCTGGTGCGTACAGCGAGTTTCTGTGAGGTGTAGGGCTGCAACAACTAATCGACATAATCGATTATTGAAAAAGTTGTCAACTTTTTCAATAATCGATTAATCATTCTGCATTCATTCAATTTTACACTTTTAATTTCACTATATTGCACACCACACTTTTTTTTTTCTTTTTTACTTCCACCGCTCCAAGTTTGCTCCTGTGATGGACTACAATCGCAATACAAACTAGCAGTCCCATCAATGGAGCCGTTTTTATAAACTTTAATTTTCTTTCTAATCGATTTTGAAAATAATCGTTAGCTGCAGCTCTAGTGAGGTGTCAATCAAGGAGAGTCTGAGGTGGTGATCAAATGAGGACAGATGAGAAATGAAGACTTTGAACAGTTAAATGTGTAAAAATAATGACATGTGTAAAATAAGTAGAATAGCGTTGTAAACGATTACTTGTGCTGCTCCTTTAAGTGTTATGTCTACACAAACATAAATGCACATTGCTCCATATTTTAGCCTTTCAAAAAAGCCTCCAATACAGAACAATACTTGGTGACTATACTAACTTTGTCATCTACCTCTGCTGCACTGCTATGAGCCCTACTTGAGCTCTCCCCCATGGACTACAGGACACCTCCCACTTATGTTAACCAAGACAAGGGGAAGGTGTTCTATAGTCCAACAAAATAGAACTGAGCAGGGCTGACAACATTGCTTGGGATCTTCTGTATGTTCAGCAGTTTTTATAAAGGGCTGAAACATACAAGGTTATTCAGTAACGGGTGAAGAGTTTGGAGAAGGCAGGAGAAGTGAACAATCTAGGACAGAATAGCTGAACCGGAAAGTGAGCTAAACTGGAGAATTTCTCCAAATCAACTATGTTGTCCTAGAGATTGTTCACTTCTCCTGCCTTCTGCAAAACCTTCCCCCTTTTGTGAATATACCCGATGGGGAATATATTGCAGATGTTTTACATATTTTTAATTTTATTTAAAGCATTAATGTTTTAATTTATGCAACTTTACAGAAACCAATGAATGAGCTCACAGTCAGGTTCACACTTACTTTCCTTCGTATATGCACATAGATCTGTCTAATCTGCCAGCAATCACCAAACTCATGAATCACAGCTGGCTAGATTTTAGAATGAATATTTCTATCCAGATCTGAGAGATCGGCATGTCATTTTAAAGAAAAATCCATTTGTGAATAGCTAATACTCCTGATTCAATCATAACACTGAATAACCCTAAATGCTTGTTTATTTTAATGTACACCATTCAACCAAGGATGACCAACTGCAGCCAAAAAAAAATGTCTATGTTAGGAATTACTGACAAACTATTGATAATATCTGAACTTGCAATAAAAGAAAATGGTATAAAAACATGAAAGGGAAGCAGCTGTACTGACAGCAGATGCTAACAACACGGTCACTAAACCCTCAGCAACATAGGCAACTCTATATGCCCACACTTGACATATCATCCTCATGGACAGATATAGAAAGTGCAAGAAGGAAATTCTAGAGACAGTACCTAAAACATGACAAGTGCCAAAAGCAAGGGGACAGCTGTATACACCTAATGGTGGCCATACATTGTTAGATTTTCCTCCAGAAATAGTACACAAACGGTTCTTCAAACACGAATTGAACAGTTGATGGTACACCACCGATTTTCGTTTTAATATTATGAACAAAGTTTTTCCTTCGGAACAGGTTGTAAAAGTTTCTCTGACCGAACGAAAATCGATGAATCAGTGGGGTTTTTGTTAGTCAAAAACCTCAGCAAGAACACAGCACATGTGCAAAAGGAAATTATTCCCATCATTCGTCAAAAATTGGTTGGTTAGAATGGCCAACGAACGATATCTAAAATCAACATTTGGCTAGGCTTGATGGGGTATTCGAGCTAGAATGGAACGAGGGTTCGTGGCAGGAACGAACATTTTCAATAGGGATGTTCCGATACCGTTACAAGCATCGGTATCGGGACCGATACCGGGCAGTACTTGTCAAAATGCCCCGATACATAGCGCCAAGCTTGCGCTAGGTTTTGTTTTTTTCTTTACCTGCCGTGCCGAGCGTCACTGCTGCTCTGGTGGGGTCCAAATTTAGGTGGGCCAAATTTAGGTCCTCTGTAGCTGGCGTTATTCTGCATTGCGCTGTATATAATTAGAGCTGCAACAATTATTCGATTGTCAATTAAAATCGACGATGGAAAACGTTGCCAACGTTTTCCATCGTCGATTCATCAGCTAAAGGGAATACCACCAGCTATAGAGGAACTACAAATCCCAGCAATAATACATTATACAGGCTGTTTAATATATTATTGCTGGGATTTGGTGTTCCTCTGTAGCTGCTGGTGTTCTGCATTGTGCCACTGTATTATACAATGCAGACCACCATGCACAATACAATGCAATGCAGAATACCAATGTATAATACACCGGCACACTGCAGAACACCAGCAGCTACAGAGGAACACCAAATCCCAGCAATAATATATTAAACAGCCTGTATAATGTATTATTGCTGGGATTTGTTGTTCCTCTATAGCTGCTGGTGTTCTGAAGTGTGCCGCTTTTTTTTTTTTTTTAAACAGAAAAAATAAGGACAAGTCCCCCTTACCTGTTTTTGAACCATTGTATGTCGCTGCAGCCGCGTGCTCCGCGGGCGTGTCTGGCTTGTTCGGTGGGCGGGTACGCGGCGTGTGCGCTGTGGGTGTGGCGTAACTTGTGCATGGAGCCGTGAACAGACGGGCGTGTGTGGCAAATTTTAGCCGACGAATCGACAATGGAAAGCGCTGACAGCGTTTTCCATCATCGATTTTAATCGACTTAATCTAATAATTGTTGCAGCTACATCCTGCAGAACATAAGCAGTTAGAGGAACAACAAATCCCAGCAATAATACATTATACAGGGTATTTAATGTTCTCCAGCGTGCCGCTTAAAAAAAAACCAGGAAACATTAAAAAGCTCTTGGCCAATCTCGACTTACATTGAATGACGGTGTTGTCGGCGGACAGCAGCGTTGTTGGTTGTCGGCGGGTAGCAGCGAGTCGGGAAGCTCACCGGGAGGAGAAGGCCAGACGCATGTCCTCAGCGTGTGCGGTGGCGTAAGCAGCGGGTTTGCCGGCATGTGTGGTGGGCGTGGCACGAGCGGCTTAACAGGCGTGGCGTGAGTGGCGGAGCTGGAAATTTGAGACGGAAAACGTTGATAACGTTTTCCATCGTCGATTTTAAATCGACCTAATCGAATAATTGTTGTAGCTTTAACTGGGACCTCCAGCAATCTATTACTTTGCCCATTTAGAGCAGGGTAAAAAGCATGCCAATTCCCAATTATGCTGTGGCAGATACTCACCTTCCCATCAACCCTTTTGCCCACCAAAGCCTGGAAAAGCACCAGGTAATTCCAGGTATAAGGGAGTGCGACACTCTCGCCTTCCTCCCATGAAGATGTGCTTTAGGCCTGACTGGCCAAGGGTCCTCAGCCCCTAGAACCCACAACTTACAAAGGCACCATGGCCACTAGGGAAGCGTGGTTAAGGTAAGTGTCAGTAGAAGAAAGGAGTAGACTATTGAGTCTACTTATTACTATGTCTGCAGGCTTGCTTCAGGCTAAATGCCTCTCTGATAGAAGCAGCCGCTGCAGCTTTTCAGTTGTATATGCGTTCCAAGGAAATAGCCGTGACACACCGATGTGCAACAGATGTTTTTCTGCTACTGAACAAGCAAGTAGCTCAGAGATCCGACAATGCAAGTCCCTATTAGTAACTAGCTTGATGACAAACTTCCTTTAATAAGAGTTGGGTAATAGCTGCTGCCAGAGACAACAAGCATTTTTGCTTCAGATTGGAGGAAATGACGTGCCATGCTATTGCTTCTTCTTGTGTTAATATAAATCTATTTTTTGACTTTCGGCTCAAACTTCCTCTACCCACAATGCAATCCCCAAAACACAAACACACTTTATAAACATTCTACATTGCGCTTAAATGGCAAACGCAGTTCTTGCACATGTAGTCACCCATAAAAGACCAATGAAAAATGAGCGACCATGCATGGCAGCACAGGTCACAACTTGTTTGTCTACTTCATTCAAACTGCAATTCACTGCACTTTGCCAAACATTTTTGATGCCCTAAAATGCAACACATAACAGGTCACTGCACTACAATGCGATATTGATTCTAGGGCTTGTTCAAACCAGCCACACACTATTCAGGGTGCAGGCTCGTGTCAGTTTTGTAGCGGCGGTAATGCAGCGCCTTGCATTGTTACAATTCAAATTACCTTTTTTAAAAAAACACTTTATTTAAATGTCACTAATGGCATGTCCCTAATCATTTCTATTAGGGATGCGCCGATATATTGGCCGAAAATGGCGGTGCATCCATTCTTTCTCTCCTCCCCTCTGGGCGCTGCTCAGTGATCGCTGAGTGTAGATAATTGAGGACATGGTATGGTTACTCTATCCTCAATTACGAATGAATGTGAAGTGATCTACAGCACCTCCTGTTCATTCATGATTGTGGATATAGTAAACATACTCTGTCCTCAAATTATCAATGAACAGGAACACTCAGTATAGAGGATTCCTGTTCATTTATAACAAGGGCTGCAGAAAAAGAGATTGAGGACTCTATTCTCAATCTCTTTTTCTATTTTAAAAGGGTAATATCAGTGGTCTTTTTAGAAGTAATATTTCCCCGAAGCCGCTAAAAGTAAAGTAAAAAAAAATTAAATATTTAATAAAAAAAATAAATGAAAAAGTTTATAAAAAATAAAATTTGAAAAAAGTTAAAAAAAAAAAACATTGTCCACATTGCCTCTTGTGTTGCATCACTATTCACGGAACATGTGCTTCCAGAGGTGAATGAGGACTGCACAACACAGGTGATTGGGATGATTATACGTGTGTGCGTGTGTAGGAACCCTCAACTGTATATTGTGAAGGGTAAACCAACATTATTTAGAGACAAGCAGCGACACTCGTATTTCACTGTGTGCATGCCTACTGTGAGCACAAGCTGACATGTACAAATCAGAAATATCACAGCAGTTGTACCCTCCAGTAGTCACAACACACAAAATACATGGGGGAAGGGGATTAAAAAAACAAAAACTGGAGCGCACATAATCTGCAGCAACCAATCAGCTTCTCTCTTTAGTTTGTTCAGTTAAACTTTGAAAATAAAACAGAGAAGCCTATTGGTTGCCATGGCCAACTGCTCTCATTTATATGAATTCCTCCCATTAAGTGGAATTTATCAAAACTGGGGCAGCTGTGCATGGCAACCAACCAGCTTCTCTCTTCCATTTTCAAAGCTTAACTGGACAAACTGGAGGTGCCGATTGGTTGCCATGGGCAACTGCTCCAGATTCTGTCTGCTCCAGTTTTGATAAATTCCCCTCCATGCATTTTTAAAGCTGAACTCCGGGCACAAAAACTTTCACTTAAAAATATTCCTCTAAAGCAGAGGCGGGCAACTCCAGCTGTCAGGGAACTACAAGTCCCATGAGGCATTGCAAGACTGACAAGTTACAGGTCTGACTCCCAGAGGCAGTTACAGCACATCTGGAGGGCAGGAGTTGCCCAGCTCTAAAGTCACAAATCCTCTGCATACTCTCAATGTCTTTACAAAGCCAGATATTACCCAATACAAGTGGCAGTGACATAATCACTGTGCAGAGAGAGGAGTTGTGGGAGGGGCCCAGCAGGCAGAAACAAGACCAGCCACCATGCATTATACAGGGATGCAGACATTTTTTTTTTAAATGACTAATCCAAGGACTAAAGCGGAGGGCCAATCTACTTGTATCTCATGACAACCTACTTGTCGTGATACTTTTAACCAAAACCGTATCTAACCGTGCTAAGAAGCGCTTTTCATTGGATGTCATGGGCAACTGCTCCAGTTTTGATAAATTCCCCTCCATGTTATTTTCAGATGCATTTTGTTGC